>NC_092716.1:129614883-129777645 GCF_047496885.1 Scyliorhinus torazame
TTGTGTGCGAGTCATCTCAGACCATCTCAGCTCGATTTAAGAAAAAGGGCTTCAAAACCAACTCAGTATGCTTTACGCACGTGCAATGGGAGAGAGGTCACATCCAGAGTGAGGCACAGACAGTTTTAAACTTGGGAATTTGAAGCAGAGCGGGGATTCTCTGCAGAGCGGGAAGAGGTGCTCTTTGCTTTTTCACTGTGCTTTGTAACTTTTAAATCTTCAGAGAGTGGACTTGCCCTGCTGCAGCTGAAGCTACAAGGAAGAAAGCGGATTGGTAAGTAGTGGACAAGGCTGGTAAGTCTTTACAACGTTTATCACATAGTTGAAAATAGGTTTTGTGGTTTATAAACGGAGGGCTATAATTGGAAGTAACAAGGAAAGAAGGGCCATAGAGAATTGGATTTAATCTAATATCAAGCATCTTCCAAAGGTTTAATTTAAAAGGGGTAAGTTATGGCAGGAGAGCTTAAAGCCATGGTTTGCTCCTCTTGTTCCATATGGGAAGCCGGGAACATTTTCAATGCCAATACCAGCATGTGTGCAGGAAGTGTCTCCAGCTACAGCTCCTGGACGCCCGGGTTTTGGAGCTGGAGCGACGGCAGGGGACTCTGTGGAGCATCCGCGAGGCGGAAGGTGTTGTGGATAGCACGTATAGAGGTGGTCACACTGCAGGATTAGACTCTGCAGCAGGCAGGGAATGGGTGACTACCAAGCAGAGCAAGAGAGCTAGGCAGGCAGTGCAGGAATCTCCTGTGGCTATTCCCCTGCAAAACAGATATACTGCTTTGGATACTGTTGAGGAATGACCTCTCCGGGGAAAGCAGCAACAGCCAAATTTGTTGCACCACGATTGGTTCTGCTGCAGAGGACTAAAAAGTGTGGGAATGAACAAAGAACAAAGAACAAAGAAATGTACAGCACAGGAACAGGCCCTTCGGCCCTCCAAGCCCGTGCCGACCATACTGCCCGACTAAACTACAATCTTCTACACTTCCTGGGTCCGTATCCTTCTATTCCCATCCTATTCATATATTTGTCAAGATGCCCCTTAAATGTCCCTATCGTCCCTGCCTCCACTACCTCCTCCGGTAGTGAGTTCCAGGCACCCACTACCCTCTGCGTAAAAAACTTGCCTCGTACATCTACTCTAAACTTTGCCCCTCTCACCTTAAACCTATGCCCCCTAGTAATTGACCCCTCTACCCTGGGGAAAAGCCTCTGACTATCCACTCTGTCTATGCCCCTCATAATTTTGTATACCTCTATCAGGTCGCCCCTCAACCTCCTTCGTTCCAGTGAGAACAAACCGAGTTTAATAGTTATAGGGGATTCAATTGTAAGATAGGTGTTTCTGTGACTGCAAACGAGACTCCAGGATGGTATGTTGCCTCCCTGGTGCTAGGGTCAAGGATGTATCAAAGCAGTTGCAGGTCACTCTGGAGGGGAAGGGTGAACAGCCAATGGTCATGGTAAATGTGCCCCGAGTTTGCTTTGATCGATTTGGGAACGTTATTTAAAGGGATAACAGTGGATAGGCAATGGCGTACATTCAAGGAGCGCATGGGGGAACTGCAACAATTGTTTATTCCTGTCTTTACAAGCAAGGGCACAAATCAGATACCAGAAATGTTGGGGCATGCAGGGTTTCGTGAGAGGGAGGAACTGATGGAGGTCAATATTAGTAGTGAAATGGTGCTGGGGAAGTTGATGGGATTGAAGGCTGATAACTCCCCAAGGCCTGATAATCTAAGTCCCAGAATACTTAAGGAAGTGGCTCTAGAAAGTGGATATTCTTCAATTATAATACAGACATAGATATTTTCACCCAACCAGCCTATACAAGAGCTTACTCTATAGAGAGCAGCATCCCGAATCCCACCCCCCTTACCTCCTACCCACCTATCTAGAGCTTGTTCATAAATGTTGACATGGCCTTGGCTTCAGTCACTAACTCTGCTCTCTATCTTTTCCCTTTCACCTGGTGTAGCCATGCCCCACCTATTATTTCAGAGCCCATGGCTACCTCTGCTTTATCCAACACCTGATCCGAGCGGGCTCACCTTACAGCAGAGAAGATTTAGAGCTGATTTTAATAGAGGAATTTGAAACAATGTTTTGCGTAGCTGGAGGTCAGTAACCAGGGGATACAGATGAGTGAGAAACACTGATTCAATAGTAACTTTCATAAGAAAATTCAGCAGGTTGTTGAAAAGGAGAGATTTTCAGGGTTATTTCACATAATTTAGTGCAGGAGGCCATTCGGCCCACCTAGTCTGCATCGGCTCTTGGAAAAAGCACCGCACTTAAGCCCTCACACATCCAACCTATCCCCATAACCCAGCAACACCCCCCCCCCCCCGAACCTTTTTGGACACTAAGGGCAATTTAGCATGGCCAATCCACCTAACCTGCACATCTGTGGACTGTGGGAGGCACCTGGAGGAAACACATGCACACAGGGGGAGAACGTGCAGGCTCCGCACAGACAGTGACACAAGCCGGTAATCGAACCTGGGACCCTGGAGCTGCGCAGCAACAGTGCTAACCACTGTGCTCCTCCCACATGTTATGAGGGAGGAGTGGGGAAAATTAGATAGCCCTCTTTCTGTACGGATATATTTTATCCTCCATCTGCCAGTCTGTTCACCAGTTAAATAAATGGTCATTGGGAGACCCTTTCTTCCTAGCTCAGTTCCTTTGGTCTCTTCTCTGGACTCCAGACGAAAGCTGTAGCAGACACTCCCATCTCCACTATTCTGCACGGTTCCAGCAGACACTGTACAGAGAGAGAGAATCAGGCTGAAGGCAGCAGCATTGGTCTATGTGAAGAGTTAGTTCATCATCTGCTTACACTCACCCTCTTCCTGGCTGTAGTTGGTTTTTTCTTCCCGATAATACTGGGCTTCATCTCTGGAAAAGAAGCATGGATTAGAAAAAGGGTAGAAAGGGTGGGGGTTAGCAGGGATTGTCTTCACTGCTCAGCATATGTGCTCTGCCCAGCCCCCTATCCCTCCTCCCCCTCAAAGCTCATGCAGACTAATTGGCTGCAAGACGACAAGGAGATGGGGAGAGACAGCTCTTGAATGGGTGAGAGGGACAATTAGACTGTACAACATGTTAAGGAATGGGTTAAGAAACATTCCAATTCGATGTCTCATTGATCCAATAATTGGCACTGATATGTAAAGAGGCTACAGGTGGCCTTTGGAGCATGTGATGTGATGATAGAGTTTGGTGTTGAGTGTGTCCAAAGAAAAGTAAAGGTGTTTGGGAAAAGGAGCAGAACTCTTAACTCTTTACTCAACAACAGCCAGAGGCTGACATTGGTAGCAGAGGATGGTTGCTGTGTAAATATAAAGGGTTGAAAGATACTTTTCCAGGAAAAAGAAATTCTAATGAGCCATGGAGTAAGTGAGAAGGAAAAAAAAAACATGGCTGAACCCAGGATAAAGATGGCCGGATATGACTATCCACCATTATTTTCTGAAAGGGGATCGTACGACCAATGGAGAAGTGCAGTTGTTATGTGGGCTAAGCTAACTGCCTTGGGAAAGAGGAAACAAGGTATGGCATTGGCTCTTTCTCTACTTTATGAGAGTAAAATCCAAAGCAAAAAGTGTTTTCTGAACTGGAATTGGAAGAGTTAGACTCAGAAGAAGGTCTGGAGACTCTATTACGTTTTATGGATAAGATTGATCAAAAGGATGACCTGTTAAGTCCTTATGAAGCCTGGTCAGAATTTGATAGATTCCGGAAAACAGAGGATATCTCTATTGAGGACTAGATAACAGAATTTTGCAGACTATACAGAAGGCTGCACAAACACTGCCTGGAATTTCACAATCTGTGTTGGCATTTAAGTTATTGGACTGTGCTAGAGTGTCCAATATAGATAGGCTCCTGGTTTTGACAGGAGTTAAGTTTGCGGATAATGATACCTTATTCGATCAGATGATCGAGGCCTTAAAGAAGTTCCTGGGGAAACATTCGATTCCTATGGCTCTTATGTCACAAATGAGTCATAGATTACATAGATTACATAGAACATACAGTGCAGAAGGAGGCCATTCGGCCCATCGAGTCTGCACCGACCCACATTAATCCCTCACTTCCACCTTATCCCCGCAACCCAATAACCCCTCCCTTATGGACACTACGGGTAATTTAGCATGGCCAATCCACCTAACCTGCACGTCTTTGGACTGTGGGAGGAAACCGGAGCACCCGGAGGAAACCCACGCGGACACGGGGAGAACGTGCAAACTCCGCACAGACAGTGACCCAGCGGGGAATCGAACCTGGGACCCTGGCGCTGTGAAGCCACAGTGCTAATCACTTGTGCTACCGTGCTGAGTCAGTCAGCAATAAAGCAGACTGTGGAAGATACACTACTAACAGGATGGCGAGATCGTTAGGCTACGAGCAGGTTACGAGAATATGGAAGGAGATCGGGACCCGGAAATAATGAGGACAGAAACCCATTTAAAACCTATACTACGAAGAGGGACATGGAGAATGGAAATAAGAAAGTGAATCCCAGAAATGCCCGGGGTATGATAAACCGATGTTTTTGGTGTGACTCTCAATACCATTATGCTTTCAACACGTTATAATCGTGTTTGAAGCTACACATGACATGGAAGAGTCAGAAGAGGAAAAAGATAGTGACCAGAAAGAAGGCATTGTCCTATTAGTAAGCAGTTTTACTCCGGTAACGAAATGAAAATGAAAATCGCTTATTGTCACAAGTAGGCTTCAAATGAAGTTACTGTGAAAAGCCCCTAGTCGCCACATTCCGGCGCCTGTTCGGGGAGGTTGATACGGGAATTGAACTGTGCTGCTGGCCTGCCTTGGTCTGCTTTCAAAGCCAGTGATTTAGCCCTGTGCTAAACCAGCCCCAATGAGGGTGTTGGTTGCAGAATCCTTCAATTGTGCTGTATTGGACAGTGACTGTACATCTATTGTGTGTGGAATTGACTAGTTAAAATGTTACCTGGACTCTTTGAATGCTGAAAATCGTAACATGGTTAAGAAATTTGAAAGTTCCACAAGTTTCAGGTTTGGGTATGATACTTTTCTGGAGTCGCTGAAAAGAGTGGTGATCTCTTTCAATATTGCCGGAGTGAATCATTTCATTAGCATGGATGGTGTATCAAGTGAGATACCTTTGCTTCTGAGCAGACCGTCAATAAAGAAAGCAAACTGTATATGGAACATGATAAGGCAATAGTTTTTGGAAAGACGGTGGACTTACAATTTACACAGTCCGGACCCTATTGTATTCAATTAGGGTTAGGGTTGGCGGGTCGGATCAAGGAAAATCCCAAGGCTTTTTACTCTTATGTGAGTAATAAAAGAATGACCAGGGTGAGGTTAGGGCCGGTCAAGGACAGTAGTGGGAACTTGTGCATGGAGTCAGAAGAGATAGGAGAGGTGTTGAATGAATACTTTGTCAGTGTTCACCGAGGAGAAGGGCCATGTTTTTGAGGATGAGAGAGTGATACAGGCGGGAAGGCTGGAGGAGGTAGATGTTCTGAGGGAGGATGTATTAGCAATTTTGAAAAACCTTAGGGTCGACAGGTCCCCTGGGCCAGATGGGATATATCCTAGGATTCTTTGGGAGGCAAGGGATGAGATTGCAGAGCCTTTGGCTTTGATCTTTGGGTCCTCACTGTCCACGGGGATAGTGGCAGAGGACTGGAGAGTGGCGAATGTTGTTCCTCTGTTCAAGAAAGGGAATAGGAATGACCCTGGTAATTATAGGCTGGTTAGTTTTACTTCGGTGGTCGGTAAGTTAATGGAAAAGGTCCTGAAGGATAGGATTTATGACCATTTGGAAAGTTGCAGATTAATCCGGGATAGTCAACATAGATTCGTGAAGGATAAGTCCTGCCTCACAAATTTGATTGAATTATTTGAGGAGGTAACTAAGTGTGTAGATGAAGGTAGAGTAGTCGATGTCGTATACATGGATTTTAGTAAGGCGTTTGATAAGGTTCCCCATGGTCGGCTTATGAAGAAAGTAAGGAGGTGTGGGATAGAGGGAAATTTGGCCAATTGGATAAGTAACTGGCTATCACATAGAAGACAGAGGGTGGTGGTGGATGGAGAAATGTTCAGACTGGAGACCAGTTACCAGCGGTGTACCACAGGGATCAGTGCTGGGTCCTCTGCTATTTGTGATTTTTATCAATGACTGGAGGAGGGGGCTGAACGGTGGGTCAGTAAATTTGCTGATGACACCAAGATTGGTGGAGTAGTGGATGAGCTGTTGTACGCTGCAAAGAGACATTGATAGGATGCAGAGCTGGGCCGAAAAATGGCAGATGGAGTTTAACCCTGATAAGTGCAAGGTGATTCATTTTAGTAGAAAAAATTTGAATGCGGATTACAGGGTCAATGACAGGGTTCTGAGGAATGTGGAGGAACAGAGAGGTCTTGGGGTTCATGTCCACAGATCTCTGAAGGTTGCCACTCAAGTGGACAGAGCCGTGAAGAAGGCCTAGTGTGTTAGCGTTTATTAACAGGGGGCTTGAGTTTAAGAGTTATGCTGCAACTGTACATGACACTGGTGAGACCACATTTGGAGTATTGTGTGCAGTTCTGATCACCTCACTATAGGAAGGATGTGGAAGCATTGGAAAGGGTGCAAAGGAGATTTACCAGGATGCTGCCTGGTTTGCAGGATAGGTCTTATGTGAAAAGGTTGAGGGAGCTCGGGCTTTTCTCTTTGAGCGGAGGAGGGTGAGAGGCGACTTAATAGAGGTTTATAAGATGATGAGGGATAGATAGAGTGGACGTTCAGAGACTATTTCCTCGGGTGGATGTAGCTGTTACAAGGGGGCATAACTATAAGGTTCAGGGTGGGAGATATAGGAGGGATGTCCGAGGTAGGTTCTTTACTCAGAGAGTGGTTAGGGTGTGGAATGGGCTGCCTGCTGTGATAGTGGAGTCGGACACTTTAGGAACTTTCAAGCGGTTATTGGATAGGCACATGGAGCACACCAGAATGACAGGGAGTGGGATAGCTTGGTCTTGGTCTCAGACAATGCTCGGCACAACATTGAGGGCCGAAGAGCCTGTTCTGTGCTGTACTGTTCGATATTCTGACACATAATATTTCAGGTGCAGTTGTTAAGGATGTGTTATTGGCAGCTGGAAATGGGAATTTAGCTGATAAAAAGCTTGTTGTATTAAAACTGCATAGGCAATTTGCGCATCCGTCTCCTCGGAGGCTGAAAAATGTATTAAAGGATGCAGGGGTAAGGGATGAAGACTATACTAATCTGATAGAATAGTACGAAGTCTTACAACACCAGGTTAAAGTCCAACAGGTTTGTTTCGATGTCACTAGCTTTCGGAGCGCTGCAGTTCCTCACGTGAATGAAGAGGTCTGTTCCAGAAACACATATATAGACAAATTCAAAGATGCCAAACAATGCTTGGAATGCGAGCATTAGCAGGTGATTAAATCTTTACAGATCCAGAGATGGGGTAACCCCAGGTTAAAGAGGTGTGAATTGTACCAAGCCAGGACAGTTGATAGGATTTCGCAGGCCAGATGGTGGGGGATGAATGTAATGCGACATGAATCCCAGGTCCCGGTTGAGGCCGCACTCATGTGTGCGCAACTTGGCTATAAGTTTCTGCTCGGCGATTCTGCGTTGTCGCGGGTCAACGTCTTCACCTTCGACAACAAGTTCTTCATCCAGACGCACGGAACAGCCATGGGGACCAAATTCGCACCCCAATACGCCAACATCTTCATGCACAAGTTTGAACAGGACCTACTCACCGCACAGGACCTTCAACCGATGTTATACACCAGATACATCGATGACATTTTTTTCCTTTTGGACCCACGGCGAAGAATCACTGAAACGACTACACGATGACATTAATAAGTTCCATCCAACCATCAGATTCACCATGGACTACTCTCCAAAATCAGTTGCATTCTTGGACACACTGGTCTCCATCAAGGACGGTCACCTCAGCACTTCGCTTTACCGCAAACCTACGGATAACCTCATGATGCTCCACTTCTCCAGCTTCCACCCTAAACACATTAAAGAAGCCATCCCCTATGGACAAGCGCTCCGTATACACAGGATCTGCTCAGGCGAGGAGGAGCGTAACAGACATCTACAGATGTTGAAAGATGCCCTCGTACGAACGGAATATGGCACTCGACTCATCGATTGACAGTTCCAACGCGCCACAGCGAAAAACCGGACCGACCTCCTCAGAAGACAAACATGGGACACAAACAACAGAATACCCTTCGTCGTCCAGTACTTCCCCGGAGCGGAGAAACTACGTCATCTTCTTCACAGCCTTCAACACGTCATTGATGACGATTAACATCTTGCCAAGGTCATCCCCACACCCCCACTACTTGCCTTCAAACAACCGCGCAACCTCAAACGAACCATTGTTTGCAGCAAACTACCCAGTCTTCAGAACAGCGACCACGACACCACACAACCCTGTCATGGCAATCTCTGCAAGACGTGCCAGATCATCGACATGGATACCACTATTACACGTGAGAACACCACCCACCAGGTACGCAGTACATACTCGTGCGACTCGGCCAACATTGTCTACCTCATACGCTGCAGGAAAGGATGTCCCGAAGCGTGGTACATTGGCGAGACCATGCAGACGCTGCGACAACGAATGAACGGACATCACGCAACAATCACCAGGCAGGAATGTTCCCTTCCAGTCGGGAACACTTCAGCAGTCAAGGGCATTCAGCCTCTGATCTCCGGGTAAGCGTTCTCCAAGGCGGCCTTCAGGACGCGCGACAACGCAGAACAGAAACTTACAGCCAAGTTCCGCACACATGAGTGCGGCCTCAACCGGGACCTGGGATTCATGTCGCATTACATTCATCCCCCACCATCTGGCCTGCGAAATCCTACCAACTGTCCTGGCTTGGTACAATTCACACCTCTTTAACCTGGGGTTACCCCATCTCTGGATCTGTAAAGATTTAATCACCTGCTAATGCTCGCATTCCAAGCATTGTTTGGCATCTTTGAATTTGTCTATATATGTGTTTCTGGAACAAACCTCTTCATTCACCTGAGGAAGGAGCAGCGCTCCGAAAGCTAGTGACATCGAAACAAACCTGTTGGACTTTAACCTGGTGTTGTAAGACTTCGTACTGTGCTCACCCCAGTCCAACGCCGGCATCTCCACATCACTGATAGAATAGGTTAGTGATCGCTGTGAGGTTTGTAGAAAGTACAGAAGGAGACCATCACAGCCGATAGTAACCCTACCTTTGGCCAGGGATTTTAACAACATTGTGGCCATGGACCTGAAGATCTGGGATAAAGCTAACAATATATTTATTTTGCATTTTGTAGATTTAGCACCAGATCAATCAACCATTGTACGAAGTAAAGGAAAGAGAGTAATCCTGGATCAGATCATGGAAAAATGGATAGGGACAGGCAAAATTCCTTACGGACAATGGGGGAGAATCTGCTCTTAATGAATACGGCTGCGGAAAGCCCATTTAGTAATGGGGTGTGTGAAAGAAACCATGCAGTAATAAATGACATGCTCCGGAAAATTTGGGCAGATAGACCAAATTGCAAGTTAAATTCAGCCTTCGCATGGGCGGTACATGTGAAGAATTTGTTGCAGATGGTTGGGGGCTATAGTCCCCATCAATTAGTGTTTGGTAGAAATCCTAAAATTCCATCCTTTTTGGATGACCAGCCTCCAGCTTGGGAAGGGACTACAATTAGCTCGGCCTTTTCTACTGCTAAGTAATGCATTTAAATACTCAGAACAGCTTTTTTGGAAACAGAAGTCTCTGAAAGAATTCGCAGAGCTTTAAGGCATAATGTATGGCCACCAAATACTGTTTTTCAGCAAGGAGACATAGTAAACTATAAGAGAGACAATTTTAATGAATGGAAAGGCCCAGGGAAGATCATGGGCAGAGATGGCAAAACAATTATTTTACAACATGGCAATCAAACTGTTAGGGTACATTCATCAAGGATAATGGGTACAGATTACAAATTTTCAAGTTGAGACAGAGCAGACCGACATGAGGAGGACCCCAGGGTCATCTGGTACGCACGTGTTACAGAACTATGAGGACCAGTTAACTGATATAGACATGGTTTCTGCAGAGGAACACAATACTTCTGATGAATTAGGACAGGCCATTGATCCGAAAGGACAACTGCTAAAAGTTGGTACAAAAGTGACATACTTGCCTGAAGGGTCTAGTCAATGGAAGGATGCAACTGTTATTAGTAGAGCAGGGAAGGCCATTGGGAAGTATAAACACTGGTGAATGTACAGCATACAGGGGAGGGTGTCAATGGATTGGGAACACGAAGTTCGAAAATGGAGGGCACAGAAACGCAGTGCCAGTTCAGATAGTACATCGGATAGTGAACAGGTTTACAGGAAAAGGTCGAGAACTATTGAAAGGACATCCCACAGCAGAAGGGAAAGATCAAGCAATAGCAGTACAAAACGAGATACCAGGCGGGAGAGGGGACGTAGTTTATCAAGGTCTCAGAACATGAGGAAGACTACGAATACTAATAGATTGGATAGGTACATGGATTACGGTAGAATGATATAGTGTAGATTACTTTGTTCTTAAGGGCAGCACGGCAGCATTGTGGATAGCACAATTGCTTCACAGCTCCAGGGTCCCAGGTTCGATTTCGGCTTTGGTCACTGTCTGTGCGGAGTCTGCACACCCTCCCAGTGTGTGCGTGGGTTTCCTCCCACAGTCCAAAGATGTGCAGGTTAGGTGGATTGGCCATGACAAATTGCCCTTAGTGTCCAAAATTGCCCTTAGTGTTGGGTGGAGGTGTAGGGTAGGGTGCTCTTTCCAAGAGCCGGTGCAGACTCGATGGGCCGAATGGCCTCCTTCGGCACTGTAAATTCTATGATAATAGGAGTAGAAGCCTACATGCACGTGAGATTTTGGTGGCCGCCAATAAATTACATGAAAAAGTTATCAACGATGTCAAACAGCAAGAACTGCATAGTTGGAGTGAATTTGGGGTATACACGGAAGTACCAGATAGGGGACAAAGAACAAAGAAATGTACAGCACAGGAACAGGCCCTTCGGCCCTCCAAGCCCGTGCCGACCATGCTGCCCGACAAAACTACAATCTTCTCCAGTTCCTGGGTCCGTATCCTTCTATTCCCATCCTATTCATATATTTGTCAAGATGCCCCTTAAATGTCCCTATCGTCCCTGCTTCCACCACCTCCTCTGGTAGCGTGTTCCAGGCACCCATTACCCTCTGCGTAAAAAACTTGCCTCGTACATCTACTCTAAACCTTGCCCCTCTCACCTTAAACCTATGCCCCCTAGTAATTGACCCCTCTACCCTGGGGAAAAGCCTCTGACTATCCACTCTGTCTATGCCCCTCATAATTTTGTAGACCTCTATCAGGTCTCCCCTCAACCTCCTTCGTTCCAGTGAGAACAAACCAAGTTTATTCAACCGCTCCTCATAGCTAATGCCCTCCATACCAGGCAACATTCTGGTAAATCTCTTCTGCACCCTCTCTAAAGCCTCCACATCCTTCTGGTAGCGTGGCAACCAAAATTAAACACTATACTCCAAGTGTGGCCTAACTAAGGTTCTATACAGCTGCAACATGACTTGCCAATTCTTATACTCAATGCCCCGGCCAATGAAGGCAAGCATGCCGTATGCCTTCTTGACTACCTTCTCCACCTGTGTTGCCCCTTTCAATGACCTGTGGACCTGTACTCCTAGATCTCTTTGACTTTCAATACTCTTGAGGGTTCTACCATTCACTGTATATTCCCTACCTGCATTAGACCTTCCAAAATGCATTACCTCACATTTGTCCGGATTAAACTCCAGCTGCCATCTCTCCGCCCAAGTCTCCAGACAATCTAAATCCTGCTGTATCCTCCGACAGTCCTCATCGCTATCCGCAATTCCACCAACCTTTGTGTCGTCTGCAAACTTACTAATCAGACCAGTTACATTTTCCTCCAAATCATTTATATATACTACAAACAGCAAAGGTCACAGCACTGATCCCTGTGGAACACCACTGGTCACAGCCCTCCAATTAGAAAAGCATCCCTCCATTGCTACTCTCTGCCTTCTATGGCCTAGCCAGTTCTGTATCCACCTTGCCAGCTCACCCCTGATCCCGTGTGACTTCACCTTTTGTACTAGTCTACCATGAGAGACCTTGTCAGAGGCCTTACTGAAGTCCATATAGACAACATCTACTGCCCTACCTGCATCAATCATCTTAGTGACCTCCTCGAAAAACTCTATCAAGTTAGTGAGACACGACCTCCCCTTCACAAAACCGTGCTGCCTCTCGCTAATACGTCCATTTGCTTCCAAATGGGAGTAGATCCTGTCTCGAAGAATTCTCTCCAGTAATTTCCCTACCACTGAAGTAAGGCTCACCGGCCTGTAGTTCCCGGGATTATCCTTGCTACCCTTCTTAAACAGAGGAACAACATTGGCTATTCTCCAGTCCTCCGGGACATCCCCTGAAGACAGCGAGGATCCAAAGATTTCTGTCAAGGCCTCAGCAATTTCCTCTCCAGCCTCCTTCAGTATTCTGGGGTAGATCCCATCAGGCCCTGGGGACTTATCTACCTTAATATTTTTTAAGACACCCAACACCTCGTCTTTTTGGATCACAATGTGACCCAGGCTATCTACACCCCCTTCTCCAGACTCAACATCTACCAATTCCTTCTCTTTGGTGAATACTGATGCAAAGTATTCATTTAGTACCTCGCCCATTTCCTCTGGCTCCACACATAGATTCCCTTGCTTATCCTTCAGTGGGCCAACCCTTTCCCTGGCTACCCTCTTGCTTTTTATGTACGTGTAAAAAGCCTTGGGATTTTCCTTAACCCTATTTGCCAATGACTTTTCGTGACCCCTTCTAGCCCTCCTGACTCCTTGCTTAAGTTCCTTCCTACTTTCCTTATATTCCACGCAGGCTTCGTCTGTTCCCAGCCTTTTAGCCCTGACAAATGCCTCCTTTTTCTTTTTGACGAGGCCTACAATATCACTCGTCATCCAAGGTTCCCGAAAATTGCCGTATTTATCTTTCTTCCTCACAGGAACATGCCGGTCCTGTATTCCTTTCAACTGCCACTTGAAAGCCTCCCACATGTCAGATGTTGATTTGCCCTCAAACATCCGCCCCCAATCTATGTTCTTCAGTTCCCGCCTAATATTGTTATAATTAGCCTTCCCCCAATTTAGCACATTCATCCTCGGACCACTCTTATCCTTGTCCACCAGTACTTTAAAACTTACTGAATTGTGGTCACTGTTACCGAAATGCTCCCCTACTGAAACATCTACCACCTGGCCGGGCTCATTCCCCAATACCAGGTCCAGTACCGCCCCTTCCCTAGTTGGACTGTCTACATATTGTTTTAAGAAGCCCTCCTGGATGCTCCTTACAAACTCCGCCCCGTCTAAGCCCCTGGCACGAAGTGAGTCCCAGTCAATATTGGGGAAGTTGAAGTCTCCCATCACCACAACCCTGTTGTTTTTACTCTTTTTTCCAAAATCTGTCTACCTATCTGCTTCTCTATCTCCCGCTGGCTGTTGGGAGGCCTGAAGTATACCCCCAACATTGTGACTGCACCCTTCTTATTCCTGATCTCTACCCATATAGCCTCACTGCCTCTGAGGTGTCCTCTCGCAGTACAGCTGTGATATTCTCCCGAACAAGTAGCGCAACTCCGCCTCCCCTTTTACATCCCCCTCTATCCCGCCTGAAACATCTAAATCCTGGAACGTTTAGCTGCCAATCCTGCCCTTCCCTCAACCAGGTCTCTGTAATGGCAACAACATCATAGTTCCAAGTACTAATCCAAGCTCTAAGTTCATCTGCCTTACCCGTAATGCTCCTTGCATTAAAACATATGCACTTCAGGCCACCAGACCCGCTCTGCTCTGCCTCAGAGCCACACTGTCCCTATTCCCTAGTTCTTCCTCAATGCTCTCACCTTCTGACCTATTGCTCCCGTGCCCACCCCCCTGCCATACTAGTTTAAACCCTCCCGTGTGACACTAGCAAACCTCGCGGCCAGGATATTTAAAACTCTCCGGTTTAGATGCAACCCGTCCTTCTTATACAGGTCACACCTGCCCCGGAAGAGCTCCCAGTGGTCCAGATAATGGAAACACTCCCTCCTACACCAGCTGTTTAGCCACGTGTTTAGCTGCTCTATCTTCCTATTTCTAGCCTCACTGGCACGTGGCACAGGGAGTAATCCCGAGATTACAACCCTCGAGGTCCTGTCTTTTAACTTTCTGCCTAGCTCCCTGAACTCCTGCTGCAGGACCTCATGCCCCTTCCTGCCTACGTCGTTAGTACCAGTATGTACAACGACCTCTGCCTGTTTGCCCTCCCCCTTCAGGATTCCCTCTACCCGTTCGGAGACATCCTGGACTCTGGCACCAGGGAGGCAACATACCATCCTGGAGTCTCTTTCACGTCCACAGAAGCGCCTATCTGTGCCCCTGACTATAGAGTCCCCTATTACTATTACTCTTCTGCGCTTTGACCCTACCTTCTGAACATCAGAGCCAGCCGTGGTGCCACTGCTCTGGCTGCTGCTGTTTTCCCCTGATAGGCTATCCCCCCCGACAGTATCCAAAGGGGTATATCTGTTCGAGAGGGGGACAACCACAGGGGATTCCTGCACTGACTGCCTGCCCTTTCTGGTGGTCACCCATTTCTCTGCCTGCACCTTGGGTGTGACCACATTTACATAACTGCGATCTATGACGCTTTCCGCCACCTGCATGCTCCTAAGTGCATCCAATTTGCTGCTCCAACCGAACCATGCGGTCTGTGAGGAGCTCCAGTTGGGTGCACTTTCTGCAGATGAAGCCATCCGGGACGCTGGAAGCCTACCGGACCTGCCACATCTCACAGTCAGAGCACAGCACCCCTCTAACTGACATTGCGTCAATTAATTAAAATTAAAATTTGTCTTTTTAAAAAAAATATATTTTTTTAAATTTCAAAGTTACTGTCAACTATCTGTTTCCTAGCACTAGATTTCTAATAGAAATGCGATAGCTAACTATAATAATACTCCGATCTCTGGCTTAGATATCCCTCTAAATTATAATTAAGTTATTATGTTTAATTAGTTACCAAATACTCAAAAAAAATTTTAAATTTAGGGTAGAATCCCAACCAGCTACTCTGGCCACAGCTTTTCTGTGATGTCACTTCAGTTTCCCCCCGACACACACAATTTGAAAAAAGGTATAAAAGTGAAAATAAGTAAAAATCACTTACTTACCTTCTGAATGTCTTAGATGTTCTCAGGTTCTCTCCCTGAGAGACCGCTCCTCCACCTCCGAACCTTGACCTGCACAATGCTAATAATATAATATGGCACTTACCTTACACCAATGGGTCTTATTATTAGGTTAGAGGAGGAGGGCGGGTGGGAGACACTACACGTGTAGTGTCTCGGGTTTCCTCTCCACCAGAATTTATTGGTGGGGGGGGGACACTTCCCAGAGGTCCACGGGTCGAACTTCCGCTTCCCGCCTTATATAAAAACAAATAAAACAGAAAAGAAGAACAGACACGGGACCAGGTAAGGCTTTTTAAAGTAAGTACTCACCTCCAAGAGGGCCCCTGCGCACCGCTGCCGCCGAAATCCAAAGGGCTGCTCCTGTAAAGGCAAGGCTTTTTAAAGTAAGTACTCACCTCCCAGAAGGCCCCTGCGCACCGCTGCCGCCGAAATCCAAAGGGCTGCTCCTGTAAAGGTAAGGCTTTTTAAATTCACTACTCACCTCCAAGAAGGCCCCTGCGCACCGCTGCCGCCGAAATCCAAAGGGCTGCTCCTGTAAAGGTAAGAGTTTTTAAATTCACTACTCACCTCCCAGAGGGCCCCTGCGCACCGCTGCCGCTGAAATCCAAAGGGCTGCTCCTGCAAAGGCAAGGCTTTTTAAAGTAAGTACTCACCTCCCAGAAGGCCCTTGCGCACCGCTGCCGCCGAAATCCAAAGGGCTGCTCCTGCAAAGGCAAGGCTTTTTAAATTCACTACTCGCCTCCCAGAGGGCCCCTGCGCACCGCTGCCGCCGAAATCCAAAGAGCTCTATCCCACAGATGGATTTGGACAGAAAAGGTTCTTGCAGATGGAACTTATAAAGGCGGCAAAGGCCAGACTTGTGGCAAAGGGATTTGAAGAAAACTTAGATCATCAAGATTTACGGGTAGATTCACCTCCGGCAGGAAAGGTTATTTTAAAGATCTTCTTGGCTCTATTAGCCACAAAGGCATGGGAATGCAAATCTACAGATATAAAAGCTGCCTTTTTGCAGGGGCATCTGCTTCAACATAGAACGTACAGTGCAGAAGGAGGCCATTCGGTCCATCGAGTCTGCACCGATCCACTTAAGCCCTCACTTCCACCCTTTCCCCATAACCCAATAACCCCATCTAACCTTTTTTTGGACACTAAGTGCAATTTAGTATGGCCAATCCACCTAACCTGCACATCTTTGGACTGTGGGGGGAAACCGGAGCACTCGGAGGAAACCCATGCAGACACTGGGAGAACGTGCAGACTCCGCACAGTGACCCAGCAGGGAATCGAACCTGGGACCCTGGCGCTGTGAAGCCACAGTGCTATTCACTTGTGCTACCGTGCTGCCCGAAAGGCATCAGCTTCAGAGAGACATTTTTCTCAGTCCTCCTAAAAGAGGCAGCTAACACAGAAGGGGTGCTCTGGAAGTTGAACAAATGTGTATGTGGATTCAATAACACGTCTAGAGTCTGGTATTTTTCGGTAAAATCAGTTTAATTAAAGTTAGGCTGTTGCCAGTTGAAAGCAGATCCGGCAATGTTTTACTGGCACTATGAAAGAAATCTTTCTGGCATCTTTTATGATGCATGTCGATGATCTTTTGTGGGGTGGGACTAGTGATTTTGAAGCTATTGTAATCTCTGGGTTGAGGAAAGAATTCAGGGTTGGAAGTCAGGCATTTAAATATATTGGACTGGAAATCGGACAGACTACATTAGGGGCAACCTTACGTCAACAATCTTATTTGGAAAGCATCAGCCCAATAGCAATTAGTTGGAGTCGGGTTTCACAAAAAGATGCAGTGGTTTCAAAGATTGGAAAAAGAGAAACTGCAAAGTTTAATTGGGCAACTGAATTGGTTGACAGGTAAGACAGACTAGACCGGATGTTAGTTTTGATGTCTTAGAGTAGAGTACAAAAATGAATGATCCTAAAGTGAAAGATATCATGAGAGCAAATAAAGCATTGGTCAAACTAAAAATGCAGGAGTGTGTTTTGAGGTTCCCGGTTTTAGGTGATCTTAGGCACTTGAAACTCATAGTTTATAGTGATGCATCGTATGCAAATTTATGTGATGGGGTTTCAAGCGCAGGTTTTATAATTTGCCTTTTGGGGAACAATGGTAAAAGTTGCCCTCTTGTGTGGGAAACAAAGTAAATAAGGAGAGTGGTCAAAAGCACTTTGGCTGCTGAGACTTTAAGCCTTGTAGAGGTGGTGGATAGGGTCGTTTATATATCTCAGATATTGACAGACATTTTGGGATTAGGGGATTTGGGTAACATACCCATTGTGTCACATTGACAATAAATCCCTGTGGGAAAATGTGCACTCTATTAAAAAGTGTCAATGAGAAAAGGCTAAGGATAGACATCGCAAGTTTGAAGCAGATGTTGGACAGAGGGCAGATAGCAAAAATTAAATGGGTCGACAGTAGCTATCAATTGTCCGACTGTTTAACAAAAAGAGGGGCTAGTTCACAGAAACTTTTGGATATTGTTAATGACTTTTTCAGAAACGTCTGTTTCTGTAAATTTTTTTCCTGTTCAAAAAAACAGAGGGGGGGGAAATTGCGCGTGTTTTTGAGTGTCTTGAAATTTTGTTTGCACAAAAAAAAGGTTTCTCCAAGGAAGGGGAGACTGTTAAGGAACATTCTAATTAGATATCTCATTGATCCAATAATTGACACTGATATGTAAAGAGGCTACAGGTGGCCTTTGGAGCATGTTTATTAAATGCTATGAGGGTTCCTGCCTCTACCCTCTGGTTGAAAAGGTTTTTCCTCAAATGCTCTCTAAATCTCCTGCTCCTTCCCTTAAATCTCTGTCGCCTGGTTATTGACCCCTCCACTAAGGGGAAAGGTTTCTTCCTTCCCTTCCTATTCACCCTATCCATGTCCCTCATAATTTTATAGACCTCAATCAGGATCCCGATCAGCCTTCTCAGTTCCAGGGAAAATAACCCCAGCCTCTCTCGATAGCTGAAACGCTCCAGCCCAGGCAACATCCCTCTGTATCCTCTCTAGTGGTGGAATGACAACAAACTCTCCCTCAACGACAGCAAAACTAAGGAGCTGGTCATTGACTCGTATACACCCGACTGCATCAATGGGCCGAGGTGGAGATAGTTAACAGCTTCAAATTCCTAGATGTGCACACCACCAACCATCTGTCCTGGTCTACCCATATGGACGCTACGACCAAGAAAGCACAACAGCGTCTGTCCTTCCTCAGGAAATGAAGAAAATTCGCCATATCCACATTGACTCTTGCCAATTTTTACAGATGCGCCATAGAAAGCATCCTGATGCGCCATAGAAAGCATCCTATCTGGCTGCATTACAGCCTGGTATGGCAACTGCTCGGCCCAAGACCGTACGAAACTACAGAGTCCTGAACACTGCCCAGTCCATCATATGAAACCGCCTCCCATCCATTGAGTCGATCTCACCTTCCGATGCCTTTGGAAAGCGGGCAGCATAGTCAAAGACCCCTCCCACCCGGGTTATACCCTTTTCCAACCTCTTCCATCGGGCAGGAGATACAAAAGTTTGAGAACATGCACTAACAGGTTCAAAAATAGCTTCTTTCCCATTGTTACCAGACTCCTGAATGACCCTCATGGACTGAATTGATCTCTCCATACATTTCTCTACTGAGATGTCTGTGCATATATTTACACTGTGTACTTATTGTATGTCCTGTGTTTCTTCATGTATGGAACGATCTGTCTGGACTGTACGCAGAACAATACTTTTCACTATACCTCGGTACACATGACAATAAATCAATTCCAAATCCTAGTGCATATTGATTGCTCACAACACTGACTGTAACCAGAACTTCACACAGTACTCCAGCTGGGGCCTAACCAGTTGGTTTTTTTTTTTTTTTTTTTTTACAGCTCCATCATTACCTCCCTGCTCTTGTACTCTATGCCTCGGTTAATAAAGGCAAATATTCCATTGGCCTTCTTAACCACCTTATCTACCTGCCCTGCTGTTTTCAGGGATCTATGGACATGCACCCAAGGTCCTTCTGTACTTCCTAGCACCCTACTATTGTATATTCCCTTGTTACCAAAATGCATTACCTCGCACTTTTCAGGGTTTAATTCCATTTGTCACTGTTCTGCCTACCTAACCAGCCCATCGAGATCATCCTGTAATCTAAGGCTGACCTCCTCACTATTACCACACCATCAATTTTTGTGTAATTTGCAAACTTACTGATTATATTTCCCATATTCACATCCAGATCATTAATGTACACTACAAACAGCAATCCCTGTGGATCCCTGCAGTACACCACTGGACACAGGCTTCCAGCTTCCCTCTGCCTTCTCCACGAAGCCAATTTTGGATCCAATTTGCCAAATTTCCTTGGATCTCATGGACTCCTACCTTCTTGATCAATACCCCATGCAGGACCTTGTCAAAGCCTTATGGAAGTTCATGTAAGGTAAAGTCACGATAGTCCCAGATGACCATAGGCTGCTTTCCCCTTTGAGGGGGAGAGCTGGTTGGTGGTGATTTCACCTGAGGATCCCCCATCTCAGGCGACAGCAAGGTTGAGAAGACGGGACCTTCATGAATAACCTCAGCCGGAACGGGAATAGAACCCGCGCTGCTGGCCTTGCTCTGCATCACGAACCAGCTGACTAATCCCACTGAGCTAAAATCTCTATGATTAGAGTTAAACTCTGTCATACTATGCGCATTTCTGGTTGCTTCACTATAGAAAGTAAGTGATTGCACTGAAGTCCATGTAGACTACATCAACTGCACTATTTTCATCTACACACTCGTCACCATCTTGAAAAATTCAATTAAATTTGAAAGACATTATCTCCCTTTGACAAAGCCATGCTGAATAATTAGGGGAGACAGTGATGGTGTGGTACTGTCACTGGACTAAAGCTCTGGGAACCCGGGTTTGAATTCCACCACGGCAGATGACTAAATTTGAATTCAACAGAAACCTGGGATTAAATGTCTAATGATGACCATGAAACCATTGTTGATCATCATAAAACCCATCAGGTTCACGAATGTCCTTTAGGGAAGGAAATTTGCTGTCTTACTTGGGTCTGGCCTACATGTGACTCCAGACCCACAGCAATGTGGTTGACTCTTAACTGCCCCCTCAAGGGCAATTAGGGATGGGCAATAAATGCTCCTCTACATCCCATGAACAAATAAATACATTGAAAAAAATGATTAATCCTTACCTCCCCAACTGGAAATTAACTGTCCCTCAGAATCTTTCCTGATAATCTTTCAGTTCTGTTATCATCCTTGCAAATTGTTTTTTGGGCCTTCCCTCGTGTCTCTATATTCTTTTTATAAAACGGAGACCAGAACTGTGAATGGTAGTACAATGCTAATGTTACTAGACCAGAGGGCTGGACCAATGCTCTGAACACAAGTTCAGGTCTCAGCACAGTGGCTGCGAGAATTTACATTCCATGAATTAATAAATTGGGAACAAGAAGCTGGCCTCAGTAATGGTCAGCATGAAACTAATGGGATTGTTGTAAAAACCCACCTGGTTCACTCATGTCCTACTCACTCGGTCTGGCCAAACTGTGACTCTAAACACACAGCAGTGTGGTTGACTAGATCAGTGGTGGGCAACCTGTGACCCCAGTGCCACATGCAGCCCAACTGGATTCTGAGTGTGGCCCATGGGACATTTTGTTGACTGTTGTCCATGCACAAGATTGCCACATTTAGTGTACTTCCATCTGCGTAGTTTTATTTCTATCAATCTGACTGGAAAGATACACGAAAGCAAGGGCAAGTTGACGTGATGTGCATATTGATTGCTCACAACACTGACTGTGAGTCGTGTGCTCCCTCGGTGTCCAATCAAAACATAAAAAGTTGATAGTTCTATTTATTGGGAGGCTTTGAAAGAGAGGTTGATTAGAGTGCAGGACAGACATGTCCCTGTGAAAATGAGGGAGAGAAATGGCAAGATTAGGGAACCATGGATGACAGGTGAAATTGTGAGACTAGCAAAGAGGAAAAAGGAAGCATATATAAGGTCTAGGCGACTGAAGACAGACAAAGCTTTGGAAGAATATCGGGTATGTAGGACCAATCTGAAACGAGGAATCAAGAGGGCTAAAAGGTGTCATGAAATATCTTTAGCAAACAGGGTTAAGGAAAATCCCAAAGCCTTTTATTCATATATAAAGAGGAAGAGGGTAACTAGAGAAAGGGTTGGCCCACTCAAGGACAAAGGAGGAAAGTTATGCGTGGAGAAAATGGGTAAGATTCTTAACAAGTACTTTGCATCGGTATTCACCGAGGAGAGGGACATGACGGATGTTGAGGTTAGGGATACATGTTTGATTACTCTAGGTCAAGTCGGCATAAGGAGGGAGGATGTGTTGGGCATTCTAAAAGGCATTAAGGTGAACAAGTCCCGAGGTCCGGATGGGATCTATCCCAGGATACTGAGGGAAGGGACAGAGGAAATAGCTGGGGCCTTAACAGATATCTTTGCAGCATCTTTGAACATGGGTGAGGGACCGGAGGACTGGAGAATTGCTAATGTTGTCCCCTTGTTTAAGAAGGGAAGCAGGGATAATCCAGGTAATTATAGACTGGTGAGCCTGACATCAGTGGTAGGAAAGCTGCTGAAGATACTGAGGGATAGGATCTATTCCCATTTGGAAGAAAACAGGCTTATCAGTGATGGGCAACATGGTTTTGTGCAGGGAAGGTCATGTCTTACATGCTTAATAGAATTCTTTGAGGAAGCGACAAAGTTGATTGATGAGGGAAGGGCTGTAGATGTCATATACATGGACTTCAGTAAGGCATTTGATAAGGTTCCCCATGGTAGGCTGATGGAGAAAGTGAAGTCTCATGGGGTCCAGGGTGTACTAGCTAGATGGATAAAGAACTGGCTGGGTAACAGGAGACAGAGAGTAGTCGTGGAAGGGAGTTTCTCAAAATGGAGAATTGTGACCAGTGGTGTTCCACAGGGATCCGTGCTGGGACCACTGTTGTTTGTGATATAACACAAATGATCAGGAGGAAGGTATAGGTGGTCTGATTAGCAAGTTTGCAGATGGCACTAAGATTGGTGGAGTAGCAGATAGTGAAGGGGGCTGTCAGAGAATACAGCAGAATATAGATAGATTGGAGAGTTGGGCGGAGAAATGGCAGATGGAGTTCAATCCGGGCAAATGCGAGGTGATGCATTTTGGAAGATCCAATTCAAGAGCCAACTATACGGTAAATGAAAAAGCTCTGGGGAAAATTGATGTACAGAGAGATCTGGGTGTTCAGGTCTATTGTACCCTGAAGGTGGCTGCGCAGGTCAATAGAGTGGTCTAGAAGGCATACGGCATGCTTTCCTTCATCGGAAGGGGTATTGAGTACAAAGGTTGGCAGGTCATGTTACAGTTGTATAAGACTTTGGTTCGGCCACATTTGGAATACTGCATACAGTTCTGGTCGCCACATTACCAAAAGGATGTGGATGCTTTGGAGAAGGTGCAGATGAGGTTCACCAGGATGTTGCCTGGTATGGAGGGCTCTAGCTATGAAGAGAGGTTGAGTAGATTAGGATTATTTTCATTAGAAAGACGGAGGTTGAGGTGGGACCTCATTGAGGTCTACAAAATCATGAGGTATAGACAGGGTGGATAGCAAGAAGCTTTTTCCCCAGATTGGGGGGCTCAATTACTAGGGGTCACGAGTTCAAGGTGAGAGGGAAAAAGTTTAAGGGAGATATGCGTGGAAAGTTCTTTACGCAGAGGGTGGGGGGTGCCTGGAACGCATTGCAGGCGGAGGTGGTAGAGGCGGGCACGATAGCGTCATTTAAGATGTATCTAGACAGATACATGAATGGGCAGGGAGCAGAGGGATATAGATCCTTTGAAAATAGGCGACAGTTTTAGATAGAGGATCTGGATCGGCACAGCTTGGAGGGCCGAAGGGCCTGTTCCTGTGTTGTAATTTTTCTTTGTTCTTTGTTTGAATGATTAAGCATTTTCTATAGATTATGAAATATTTGGCATGTATTAAATATATTTAATCTTATTCAAGGGTCAGAGTTGGTGAATCTCCCTCTTCTGAAACACAGGAATTGCATTCGCTTTCTGCCAGTGCGCTGGTACCACATCTTTCTCTAACGAACTAGAGATAACTTTCTCTTAGAACATAGAACACACAATGCAGAAGGAGGCCATTCGGCCCATCGAGTCCGCACCGACTCACTTCCACCCTATCCCCGTAAACCCAATAGCCCCTTCTAACTTTTTTGGACACGAAGGGCAATTTAGCATAGCCAATCCACTTAACCTGCACGTCTTTAGACTGTGGGAGGAAACCGGAACACCCGGAGGAAACCCACGCAGACACGGGGAGAACGTGCAGACTCCGCACAGACAGTGACCCAGCAGAGAATCGAACCTGGGACCCTGGCCTGGTGAAGCCACAGTGCTAATCACTTGTGCTACCATGCTCCCCATGATTCCCCAGATTCTTTTCATGAATATTGATGCAATCCATCCAGAGGTTAGAGAATAATTAATTTGAGTTTCTTTAGTTTATTCAAAACATCCTTTATTTTTAAATGCACTCATCTCATTTCTCAGCCTATCATTTAATGTCATGTTTATATATCCTATCACCCTGCTAAAAACCAAAGCAAAGTCACTGTTCAATATTTCTGCCATCATTAATTGTGGGATTATTAACCCTTCATGTTCCTGTTCCCATTCATCTCTAAAATAGTTCATTACTGTGTTTCAAGTTCAAAGTTTCATTGTTCCTCTTTGCTCTTTTTTTCCGACTTCTCTCCTAAATCTTTTTGTATGCCCTCCTATTTACAGTTTATTGCTGTCTTTCTACGTACTGTTTGCCTCTTTCCTAACCCTCAACAGTTCTCTTACAGCTTTATTCACCCATGGAGTCCCACTAGTTTGTATTTATTCTTTCCTTTCCCTTTGCACTTTGAGAACTTGCCCCACAACGTAATCAAACAGTCTGACATGGTTCCCCATCATAAAGCGGGTGAAGCACAGACACCCTTACCAGACGCCTAACAGATGCCCTTACCTGATATCGTCATTGGTGAAGCAGAGAAGGGTTTTATGCTGGGTCCTTGCTCCGACTCTGTAATAGAGGAATGTGTTAATGCTTCAGTTTTAACCAGTATCCTACCCAAATCATGTGTGATTATCCTGCAGCCTGTACCTCACCCCATCACAGAAGAACTCATATATTGTCAACACGTAACCACACCCTGGAAGCAAAGGGCTGTACGTTGGGGGAAACCTGGGGCAGGCAGAATGGAGGGAGGGGGTAGGGGGGAGGTATGCATGGGGGATACACTGCAGGGCAGGCGGAATACTGCTCACCCCCCCGGTACTGACCCTCTGACAGTTCAGCACTGCCCCCTCAGTACTGACCCTGATGTCTTCTATTTGTGTGGAATTAATTTTGATATTTTCACCATTACTAATAGTAGCTTCAATTTCAGATTTATTCAATGAACTAAATGAAAATTCTGCCAAGACAATGGAAAAGACTTTCACACTACGAGTTGTTAGGATCTGGATGCACTGCCTGAGAGTGTGGTGAAGACAGGCTCAATTCAACATTCAAGAGGGAGTTGGATTATCAGAAATGGAATAATATGGAGGGTTGCAAGGAACAGAAAAGGGTTAGGCAGCGGGCTAGCACAGGCAGGATGTGCAGAATAGCTCCTTAGGTGCTGGAACCATGCTATTACTACACTTACCACACTGTTGACTGTCATCCTTGCTCTGTGTCTTGGCTCTCTCCACTTGCTCTGTTAAATGCTGCTTACTGATCTTTCCTGAATGTATACTGCTCTCCCAATCAGCAGAGCCCTGAGGGAAGTATCAACAATCAGAAAGGTGTTACTCTGTGAACCAACTGGAAAGACTGCAGTCAGGAGGACACTTACTTGCGAGAGCTTAACAAAGAAATCCTTCTTGTCTTGGCCCAGGGATGGGCTTGGTGAAGTGCCGCATCCGTCAATCCACAGCTGCCGGGATGATTCAAAGGTCAATGTCAAACAGTGTTAAACATGCAGAGCAATGGGTGGCACACGAGCAGCATCAGATACCGTGTGACTGAGTACCGGTGAGGCCCAGTCACCTCCCTATCCATCTTGACATCACCACACACCCAGACACAGCAAACCCTCTCTCCTTCCTGTGATTGAACAACCTGTGACACCGCATGCAACCCCGCCCCCGGAACAACGTGCCACACACTAACCTTGTGATCCCAACCGAGGACAATGTGATTTCCCCAAACCCAGTGAGCCTGCCAGTGACCTGGTGATTCCCCCACAGAGGCATGGGGTGTGCTTTCCAAGGGCCAGTGCAGACTCGATGGACTAAATGACCTCCTTTTGCACTGTAAATTCCCCTGACTCAAAACCCATGCACCCAACCCACCACCACCATCCAATCTGGTGCCTTTCCAATGCATTGCCCCACAAACTGCCATTGCACAAACTGAGTGCCATACCTCTGTGCCGTATTTTTCCACAGCAGCTGTAGCTGCAGTCCTGACCTTCTCACGGTACAGCTGAGCTGCTCGGCTGTTGTACTTGCCGTTCGTATCCTTCGTCATGCAGCCATGCAGGCGGAAAAAGGCTGCCTGAGGGGCAAAGTCAAAAATAATCATTCAACATCCAGAATTCAAACTCAACACAGGCAGCAACGCAGGTAGATCTCATATGTCAGCAAAGCTCACAGTGCAGATTGACAAAGCACTGTATCTTAACTGTATCCTTGTCAGGTAGGTTAGGGGGGCAGTGGGAAAGCCACCCATCACTGCATTGCTGCACATAACTCCGTGCTGTACCTCTCCTGGGTGTGTTTGATGGGGACAGTGTAAAGGGAACTTTACACTGTATCTAACCCCGTGCGGCATCTCTCCTGGGAGTGTTTGATGGGGAGTGTTGAGGGAGCTTTACTCTGTATCTAACCCCATGCTGTACCTCTCCTGGGAGTGTTTGATGGGGACAGTGTGGACAGAGCTTCACCCAGTATCCTAACCCTGTGCTGTACTGTCCTGGGAGTGTCTGATGGGGACAGTGTGGATGGAGCTTCACTCTGTATCTAACACGCCTTAAACTGCCATAGACGTGATGTTACTTTAATGCCTACAGTGGTGTATATGCAAAACAAGAGTGTACTGGAGAACTAGTCCTTTCCTGCTGAGGGACTCGAATTGCAGGATTGGTGAACCTGAAAACGGTGCTACACTTACTGCAGTCGCATTCCCTCCCACCTGCATACACCGCAACTGGAACCAGCTCCAGTTTGAATCGAGCTCAGTAGATCTGCAGAAAAAGCACCAGAGTACAGAATTAAAATTACAGGAAAAACTTCATGATATGAACAGGTTGGGGAACGTGGGCCCACTATGTCAGGGAATGCACGTCCTAACATGCAATGAGTGCAAGTTAGGGCCCGACTGTGATAATCATCCACCAGTGTCATATGCAAGTCCGGGTTAACCCAGTACTGCCCCTTATATTCTTGACTGATGCTGGCATGTTTCACTCAGCACAGTGAGGCTGATTGCAGAAGCCGTGTCAGTGTCTCCGGCGATGAGTTTACTCCACTCAGGCTGGAGCTGGTACCTGGGCTCACAGTAGCTCAGAATGTGGCAACTAGGGGCTTTTCACAGTAACTTCATTGCAGTGGTAATGGGGTCAGTCAAGGGTCTACTTGTGACAATAATTTTTTTTAAAAAAAGGTCTAAAATCAGCTTTTGAACCCATTGATAACCCAGCAGTGCCAGTAGCTAACTTGTGCTTCTGGAGTGAAGGGTATAAGCAACAGTGACTCCAGGATGCGTATCGTGTTTGGTCAGCATGTACCCCTACCTGATGAAGCTAAGATGAACGCCCAGGGAGCGATGGATTCCAGAGCAGTCAATGCACAGGAAGATCCCATAGGTAACGCTGGCCCAGCTGGGATTCTTGGCATCACAATCGAAACAGCTCTGCACAAAAAGTATAAAACAGGTCAGAGAGAAGAGAAAACACCATCCCAAGACAGGGGTGTGGGTGGTCAATGGTTGGGTGTGGGTGGTCAGTGGAGCGCATCAGTGGTGGTGGGTGGGTGGGTGGGGCGTCAGTAGGGGGAAATGTCAATGTACGGGTGGTCAGTGGATGGGATCAGTGTGGAGGTGGTCTGTAGAGGAGTGATGGGGGTCATTAGGATGAGGATCAGGTCAGTCAAGGGTTTTCAGAGGGAGTGCAGCACATGGATACACCATCAAATCAGCGGCATCCTGTGGTGGGCAGGGCTACATTCGCCATGGCCCCCACCAGTAAATAATGACTCAGGGCGGGACCAACCGACCAGGACTGGGGGGGGGGGGGGGGGATTCCGGTGACAGGGGCTCGACTTCCAGTCCGTGGGCGCAACCAGTCTCTCCTCCCCACCAAGGCCGGCATATAATCTGTTCCCCGAGGTCCGGGGAGTCTGGCCACCAATCCTCCCCCTCCGGCCTCTCTGACCTTGTTGGTCTGTGCCGCCCGCAAACGCCGGAACACAGCCTGATAAACGGCTTTCCCCGGCCCGTCCGCCATGACACCGGAACCGGAAACCGGGCAGGCCCAGCCGGAGGGGCAGAGTGCGCGTGCGCGCAGCCCAGCCGGAGGAGCAGAGTGCGCATGCGTGTAGCCCAGTCCAGCCGCCATTTGTACCTTTATATAGCGCCTTCCAAAAAATCAGGGCAGAAGGTTCCCCCACCGAATTTTTGTACATCAGCAAACTTGATTAAATAAATACTGTGTCTCTGTGTCCAAGATTATAAATAACTGAGGCTCCAGCACTGATCTTTGCCGCATTCAACTAATTGCAGTTGCCAACTGCAAACTGCCACATTTATGTCCCCTCTTTCATTCCCTTTTACAAATTTGGTTTTAGTTTATTGGCTTCTTTGTGATTGGAATTTGTCAAATTTCACAATGGTATTATGATCACTCTTTCCCACTCTTTTACTATAAGATTACTAATTCCCCCTGCCTCAGTACGTAATACTAAATGTAAAATTGCTTTATCCTGAGTTGTTTCTGTTACATATTATTCCAGGAAAGCCAGGAAAACTCATCTTTCACACCACCTTTATTAATCTAATTGGTCCAGTCCAAGTGAAAATGACAGTCCCGCACAATTATTTTTTTGTTTAATGCTTTGTCCTATGGTGTGACTGCTCTTCAGAACTACGGAATGCACCATGTGAGACACATCTGCGGGATGTGCACGGTGGCACAGTGGTTAGTGGCACTGCTGCATCACAAGTGCCAGGGACCCAGGTTTAATTTAGGCTTTGGATGACTGTGTGGAGTTTGCACTTTCTCCCCGTATCTACGTGCATTTCCTCCGGGTGTTCCAGTTTCCTCCCACAGATGTGCATGTTAGGTGGATTGGCCATGATCATTGTGTGGGATTACAGAGATAGGGCTGGGGAGTGGTCCTAGGTAGAGTGCTCTTTCAGAGAGTTGGTGCAGAGTCGAATGGTCGTCTTCTGCACTGTAAGGATTCTTATAGACTTAGTGTCGCCCGCTGCAAACTTTTGAGCTCTGGGTTTTGGAACTTAAGGGGTGCTGAAGTCACTATGATGCATCCGTGAGGCAAACAACTATGTGGCTAGCATGTTTAGGGATGTGGTCATACCCTAGGTTAAGAACATGCAAGCAGAGAGGGAATGGGTGACCACCTGGCAGTCTTCGAGAACCAGGCATGTAAGGCAGGAGTCCCCTGGGTCTATCTTGCTTGCTAGTTAGTTTTCCATTTTGGAAACTGGTGAAGGCTGTGACTCCTCAGGGGAGTGCAGCCTGAGTCAAGTCTGTGCCACCATGGGTGACCCAGCCGCACAAGAGGGGAGAGTGGATTCCATGATCTGAGGATCAGGCAGTAAATGTGACTCCAAGATGGTGTGTTGCCTCCCTGGTTCCAGGGTAGGAGATATCACAAAGTAGCTGCAGGAAACCTTCATGGGGAGGGGGATCAGCCAACGGTTGTGGTCTACATTGGTACCAGCCACATAGGTAGAAATAGGGATGAGGTCCTGAAAGCAGATTTTAGGGAGTTAAGGAAATAAAAAAGCAGGACCTCAAGAACAATGATCTCAGGATTACTCCCTGTACCACATTCTAGTGAGCATAGGAATAGGACTGAGTGATTGAAAACCTGGCTGGAGAATTGGTGAAGCATCAGATTTCTGAGGCATTGGGACTGGCTCTGGGTCAGGTGGGACCTGTGCAAGTTGGATGGGTTACACTTATTTAACTTACAAATAGTAAGTTAAAATGTGAAGTAGGCGGACAGCACGGTGGTGCAGTGGTTAGCATTGCTGCATCACGGCGCCGAGGTCCCAGGTTCGATCCCGGCTCTGAGTCACTGTTCATGTGGAGTTTGCACATTCTCCCCGTGTTTGCGTGGGTTTCGCACCCACAACCCAAAAATGTGCAGGGTAGGTGGATTGGCCACGCTAAATTGCCCCTTAATTGGAAAAAATGAATTGGGTACTCTAAATTTAGAGGGAAAAAAATGTGAAGTGGGAGTAAGGGGGAAAGTAGTGAAGTCAAAATCTGGGTTATCATGCATGTATGTGAATCCACCGAGTTTAGTAAATAAGTTTGGGGAGTTACAGGCACAGATTGCATTGTGGAAATATGATGTTATGGCGATAACGGAGAGCTAGCTCAAGAAAGGGCAGGACTGGGTGTTAAATATTCCTGGATGCATATGTTCAGAAAAGATAGTGAAAGGGGGAGGGGTGGCGGTATTGATTAAGGAGAGCATTGCAGTGCTGGAGAAAAAGGATGTCCCAGAGGATTCAAGGACAGAATCAATTTGGCTAGTGTTATGCCATCCTGGGCTAGTGTGTGGTCAATTCCTGCCCCATTTGGCCTGGAGTCACAACATAATTGAAATTAACTATTAATTTTTTAGAAAATACCCAAAGTCTTTGATCTCTGGCTGCCAATAATTACAGTCACCCGGTTTGTAAATTTAAACACAATTAATTTTCATTAATGACGACTTCCGGGTGCGGCGATGACCAGCTGAGTCGCACATTTCGGCAGCTCCCTGTGAAACGGACTTTTGGGCTCTTGATAGGAGCCCCAACGGCAATTTTGACGGCTAAAAACACTGTGCGGTAAACCAGAAGGGAATCCCCCCTGGATACGGATGAAAAAAGGAGAAAGTGGCCGGATTGCAGTGGATCCTTTAGAACAGCGGCAAGGAAGGCAAGCAAAAACCAAGATGGCGTCGGAAGGTGGCAGTTTAACATGGGGCCCTGAACAACAAGAGTTCTTGAAATGCTGTGTGGAAGAGATCAAAAAGGAAATGAAGAAAGAGCTGTTGGCCCCGATACTACAGGCGATCGAAGGGCTAAAGGAGGAACAAAAGACCCAGGAGCGGGAGCTTCGGGTCGTGAAGGCAAAGGCAGCCGAGAATGAGGACGATATACAGGGCCTGGTGGTGAAGACGGAGACGCAGGAGGCACATCAGAAACGATGTGTGGAAAGGTTGGAGGCACTGGAAAACAACGCAAGGAGGAACAACCTGAGGATTCTTGGTCTTCCTGAAGGTGTGGAGGGAGCGGACGTCGGGGCATATGTGAGCACGATGCTGCACTCGTTAATGGGAGCGGAGGCCCCGGCAGGTCCGTTGGAGGTGGAGGGAGCATACCGAGTGATGGCGCGAGGACCGAGAGCAGGAGAAATTCTCAGAGCCATAGTGGTGAGATTCCTCCGTTTTAAGGATAGAGAAATGGTCCTTAGATGGGCGAAGAAAACTCGGAGTAGTAAATGGGAGAACGCGGTGATCCGCGTTTATCAAGACTGGAGTGCGGAGGTGGCGAGAAGGAGGGCGAGCTTTAATCGGGCCAAGGCGGTGCTTCATAAAAAGAAGATAAAATTTGGAATGCTGCAACCGGCAAGACTGTGGGTCACATATCGAGAGAGGCACCACTACTTTGAGACGGCGGATGAAGCGTGGACTTTTATTGTGGAAGAAAAACTGGAATGAGCGGGTTATTAAAAAGAACGTTCGAACAAAGTGGTGGGGCGAATGTGGGGGGCAAAGAGGGGTTTTATGTACTAATCCTGCGATGCGGTAACTTTTCTCTCTCCCACAGGTGGTGATGGGGGGAGGAGGGGAGGTGGAGGAGATGGGGCGTTGGCCATTGGGGGCGGGGCCAAGGGAGAAGCGCGGGCTTGGTTCCCGCGCTATGATAATCATGGCGGGAATAGAGAAGCAGGAAGGAGGGGGCATCGCACGGTGCGAGCCGAGGTCACGGGGGGAAGCCGAGGTCAGCCAGAGTTTGCTGACTTCTGGGAGCAACATGGGGGGAGTAATTACGCTAGCGGGGGATCTAGCGGGGGGGGGTGGGAGGGGGGAATTACTGGGTTGCTGCTGCTGGGGAGAGGGGGGAGCTGGTATGGGAGAGGATGGGCGGGGGGGCACCGCCTGGGGGAGATACAGCTGCGTGGGAACCGGGTGAGGAGCTGGAAAAAGGTGATGGCCAATCGACAAGGGGGGGGGGGGGGGGGGGGGGGGGTAGGAAGCCCCCCAACTCGGCTGACCACGTGGAACGTGAGAGGGCTGAACGGGCCGATAAAGAGGGCACGGGTACTCGCACACCTTAAGAAACTTAAGGCAGATGTGGTTATGTTACAGGAAACGCACCTGAAACTGATAGACCAGGTTAGGCTACGCAAAGGATGGGTGGGGCAGGTGTTCCATTCGGGGCTAGATGCGAAAAACAGGGGGGTGGCTATATTAGTGGGGAAGCGGGTAATGTTCGAGGCAAAGACTATAGTGGCGGATAACGGGGGCAGATACGTGATGGTGAGTGGCAAACTACAGGGGGAGACGGTGGTTTTGGTAAATGTATATGCCCCGAACTGGGATGATGCCAATTTTATGAGGCGGATGCTAGGACGCATTCCGGACCTAGAGATGGGAAAGCTGATAATGGGGGGAGATTTTAATACGGTGTTGGAACCAGGGCTGGATAGGTCGAAGTCCAGGACTGGAAGGAGGCCGGCAGCAGCCAAGGTACTTAAAGATTTTATGGAGCAGATGGGAGGTGTAGACCCGTGGAGATTTAGCAGACCTAGGAGTAAGGAGTTCTCGTTTTTCTCCTATGTCCATAAAGTCTACTCGCGAATAGACTTTTTTGTGCTGGGTAGGGCATTGATCCCGAAGGTGAGGGGAACGGAGTATACGGCTATAGCCATTTCGGATCACGCTCCACACTGGGTGGACTTGGAGATAGGGGAGGAAACAGGAGGGCGCCCACCCTGGAGAATGGACATGGGACTAATGGCAGATGAGGGGGTGTGTCTAAGGGTGAGGGGGTGCATTGAAAAGTACTTGGAACTCAATGATAATGGGGAGGTCCAGGTGGGAGTGGTCTGGGAGGCGTTGAAGGCGGTGGTTAGAGGGGAGCTGATATCAATAAGGGCACATAAAGGGAAGCAGGAGAGTAAGGAACGGGAGCGGTTGCTGCAAGAACTTTTGAGGGTGGACAGACAATATGCGGAAGCACCGGAGGAGGGACTGTACAGGGAAAGGCAAAGGCTACATGTAGAATTTGACTTGCTGACTACAGGCACTGCAGAGGCACAATGGAGGAAGGCACAGGGTGTACAGTACGAATATGGGGAGAAGGCGAGCAGGTTGCTGGCACACCAATTGAGGAAAAGGGGAGCAGCGAGGGAAATAGGGGGAGTGAGGGATGAGGAAGGAGAGATGGAGCGGGGAGCGGAGAGAGTGAATGGAGTGTTCAAGACATTTTATAAAAAATTATATGAAGCTCAACCCCCGGATGGGAGGGAGAGAATGATGGGCTTCTTGGATCGGCTGGAATTTCCCAAGGTGGAAGAGCAGGAAAGGGTGGGACTGGGAGCACAGATCGAGGTAGAAGAAGTGGTGAAAGGAATTAGGAGCATGCAGGCGGGAAAGGCCCCGGGACCGGATGGATTCCCAGTCGAATTCTATAGAAAATATGTGGACTTGCTCGCCCCGGTACTGACGAGGACCTTTAATGAGGCAAAGGAAAGGGAACAACTGCCCCCGACTATGTCTGAAGCAACGATATCGCTTCTCTTAAAGAAGGAAAAGGACCCGCTACAATGCGGGTCCTATAGACCTATTTCCCTCCTAAATGTAGATGCCAAGGTCCTGGCCAAGGTAATGGCAATGAGAATAGAGGAATATGTCCCGGGGGTGGTCCACGAGGACCAAACTGGGTTTGTGAAGGGGAGACAGCTGAACACGAATATACGGAGGTTGTTAGGGGTAATGATGATGGCCCCACCAGAGGGAGAAACGGAGATAGTAGTGGCGATGGATGCCGAGAAAGCATTTGATAGAGTGGAGTGGGATTATTTGTGGGAGGTGTTGAGGAGATTTGGTTTTGGAGAGGGGTATGTTAGATGGGTGCAGCTGTTGTATAGGGCCCCAGTGGCGAGCGTGGTCACGAATGGACGGGGATCTGCATATTTTCGGCTCCATAGAGGGACAAGGCAGGGATGCCCTCTCTCCCCATTATTGTTTGCACTGGTGATTGAGCCCCTGGCGATAGCGTTGAGGGGTTCCAAGAAGTGGAGGGGAGTACTTAGGGGAGGAGAAGAGCACCGGGTATCTTTGTATGCGGACGATTTGCTACTATACGTGGCGGACCCGGCGGAGGGGATGCCAGAAATAATGCGGATACTTGGGGAGTTTGGGGATTTTTCAGGGTATAAATTGAACATGGGGAAAAGTGAGTTGTTTGTGGTGCATCCAGGGGAGCAGAGTAGAGAAATAGAGGACCTACCGTTGAGGAAGGTAACAAGGGACTTTCGTTACTTGGGGATCCAGATAGCTAAGAATTGGGGCACATTGCATAGGTTAAATTTAACGCGGTCGGTGGAACAGATGGAGGAGGATTTCAAGAGATGGGATATGGTATCCCTGTCAATGGCAGGGAGGGTGCAGGCGGTTAAGATGGTGGTCCTCCCGAGATTCCTCTTTGTGTTTCAGTGCCTCCCGGTGGTGATTACGAAGGCTTTTTTTAAAAGGATTGAAAAGAGCATCATGGGTTTTGTGTGGGCCGGGAAGACCCCGAGAGTGAGGAAGGGATTCTTACAGCGTAGCAGGGATAGGGGGGGGCTGGCACTACCGAGCCTAAGTGAGTATTATTGGGCCGCTAATATTTCAATGGTGAGTAAGTGGATGGGAGAGGAGGAGGGAGCGGCGTGGAAGAGATTAGAGAGGGCGTCCTGTAGGGGGACTAGCCTACAGGCTATGGTGACAGCCCCATTGCCGTTCTCACCGAGGAACTACACCACAAGCCCGGTGGTGGTGGCTACACTGAAGATTTGGGGACAGCGGAGACGGCATAGGGGAAAGACTGGAGCCTTGGGGGGGTCCCCGATAAGAAACAACCATAGGTTTGCCCCGGGGGGAATGGATGGGGGATATGGAATGTGGCAAAGAGCAGGAATAACGCAACTGAAAGATCTGTTTGTGGATGGGAAGTTCGCGAGTCTGGGAGCGCTGACCGAGAAATATGGGTTGCCCCAAGGGAATGCATTCAGGTATATGCAACTGAGGGCTTTTGCGAGGCAACAGGTGAGGGAATTCCCGCAGCTCCCGACACAAGAGGTGCAGGACAGAGTGATCTCAAAGACATGGGTGGGGGATGGTAAGGTGTCAGATATATATAGGGAAATGAGGGACGAAGGGGAGACTATGGTAGATGAACTAAAAGGGAAATGGGAAGAAGAGCTGGGGGAGGAGATCGAGGAGGGGCTGTGGGCAGATGCCCTAAGCAGGGTAAACTCGTCGTCCTCGTGTGCCAGGCTAAGCCTGATTCAGTTTAAGGTATTACACAGGGCACATATGACTGGAGCACGGCTCAGTAAATTTTTTGGGGTGGAGGATAGGTGTGCGAGGTGCTCGAGAAGCCCAGCGAATCATACCCATATGTTTTGGTCATGCCCGGCACTACAGGGGTTTTGGATGGGGGTGACAAAGGTGCTTTCAAAAGTAGTAGGAGTCCGGGTCGAACCAAGCTGGGGGTTGGCTATATTTGGGGTTGCACAAGAGCCGGGAGTGCAGGAGGCGAGAGAGGCCGATGTTTTGGCCTTTGCGTCCCTAGTAGCCCAGCGCAGGATATTGCTAATGTGGAAAGAAGCCAAGCCCCCGGGGGTGGAGACCTGGATAAATGACATGGCGGGGTTTATAAAGCTAGAGCGGATTAAGTTCGTCCTAAGGGGGTCGGCTCAAGGGTTCACCAGGCGGTGGCAACCGTTCGTCGAATACCTCGCAGAAAGATAGACGGAATGGGAAAAAGAAGGCAGCAGCAGCAGCAGCCCAGGATCGGGGGGGGGGGGGGAGGAGGAACCAGAAGGACTCTCAGGGTTGTTAATATATACTGTATAGTATGTATAGGTCGTTGCTACAGATAATTATATATTGGACTGTTAAATTATATTTTTGGAGAGTGTTACTTGTGACAAGGCAGTTGCCAATTAGGGCTAGTTTTCATTTTTGTTATTTATTATTTATTCATTTTTTGTTTATAAAATAGGTAATTGTTATTTGTGTTGTTATAATATTGTGTAAAGGATGCACAATGTACTGTGTTGGTTGACCAAAAATTTTCAATAAAATATTTAATAAAAAAAAAAAAATTTCATTAATGACAATAACTATGATTAAATAGGCAGCAAATACAACCGGTTCACTGTTATTTAATTACTAAACCATCCTTCTTTAATTCGCCCCACCCTCTGCAGGCATACAAGACAAACAAACACAGAGGGGAAAGAGGGATGTAAAAGAGAATAATACGAAAAGTAAAAAGATAAAAGTCTCAGTTCCAGATGGACATCTTCCAGTTAGTGTTTTTTAGTCGAGGCCATTAGTTGGATGGTTTTGCTTTCTGTCCAAAATAGTTTTCATTGTAGATTCATCAAGTTCTCAAAACTTCTCTGCAGATTCAGAAACTAGCAAGCAGGAAACCTTTTTTGAAGAGAGAGAGAGGGTGCAACTCACAGCCTCACCTCGCAGCGACCAGGACCTTTTCTCTCTGGGATCTCTGAAAACATCCCACCTGGCAGGACACAATCACTGTCTGTTGCCAGGCAGAATACAGTCTATGGCCATTCCATTTGCCACCAATCAACCAATCAAGCCAAATTCCTCAAATCTCTCAGGTGCCAGAAAATCTGAGTTCTTCTATTCAAAAGCTAAATCTTCACAGCACAGTGTACCATTTTGCATCTTTGAGTTCCTCACTTCCTCTGCTCATTCTAAAGGTATATGTCCATTAAATATCCATGGATCAAAATGCTAACCACAAAGTAAAAGAAATGGGATACAAGAGAATGGGATAAAGAGTCTTTACAGTTGAGCTAAGGAATAATGAGCAATTACTTTGCTTGGTGTTATCTATAGACCACCAATCAGTGAAAATTATTTTTAAGAACAAATATGCAGAGCAATTGCGGAGTGATTCAAACATTATAGAGTAGTTATAATGGGGGACTTTAATTACCCAAATATTGACTGGGACATTGGTAGTGTAAAGGGCCGAGAGGGGAAATGGTCCTGGATTGTTTTCAGAAGCATTTTCTACAGTAGTATATGTCCAGTCCAACAAGAAAGGATGCACTGTTATACCTGGTTCTTGGAAATGAGGAGGGCCAAGTAGATCAAGTGTCAATGGGGGAACATTTAGGAAACAGTGATCATAATGTTTAGAATGATAGAAAAAGAAAATTTGCCATCCAGGGTAAAAATAATGAACTGAGGGCAAGCCGACTTCAATGGGGCAACAAAGGAGCTTGGCCGGTTAGAATGAGCTTGGAATGAACTGTTGGTGTGAAAACTGTAGCTGAACAATGGGTTACCTTCAAAACAGAAATAGTACAGACACAGTCATGGTGTATTCCCTTAAAAGAGGAACAAATCCAGAGCTCCCTGGATGAAAAAGGAGATTGAAATCAAAATGAAGATGAAAACGTATGCTTATGACAGGTGTCAGGTAGAAATTACAATTGAGAACCAAGAACAATGGATAGGCAGAGGCTTTTCCCCAGAGTAGAAGAGACAATTACTAGGGGGCATAGGTTTAAGGTGCGAGGGGCAAGTTTTAGAGTAGATGTACGAGACAAGTTTTTTTACACAGAGGGTAGTGGGTGCCTGGAACTTGCTGCCGGAAGAGGTGGTGGAAGCAGGGACGATAGTGACATTTAAGGGGCATCTTGACAAATACATGAATAGGATGGGAATAGAGGGATACGGACCCAGGAAGCGTAGAAGATTGTAGTTTAGTCGGGCAGCATGGTCGGCACAGGCTTGGAGGGCCTGTTCCTGTACTTTTCTTTGTTCTAACAATAAGGAAGTTTCAGAGGGGAGGTGAAAAAGCACATGAGAGAAACAAAGAGGGATTATGAGAAAAAACTTTAGTTTACATAAAGATGAACCCCAAAGTCTTCTAAATGCATATTGTAAGGGTCCTTCCTGTTTATCCCGTTTCTTCCTTTATTTTCATTTCTTTTATTTTGCTGTTGCATTTTTGATCTATGGATGATTAATGGACATGTGTCTTTAAGACCAGTAGCCTGGAAGGATCCTGTACCTTTAATTTAAGCAGAAGACTCCAGATGGCTGTGCTGGTTTAAACTGGTCATTGCAGACTGGCATGTATCAGTGAGGACTCTGTTTGATTGATTGGCTGGTGACCAATGAATTGGCCTAAAATGCTGTGATCCGCCTGGTAACAGGTAGTGATTAGATCTGATGCCACTGATACTTTTTTTTGGACTCTCAAGGCTTAGTTTGGTTTCAATTTTGATTCTGGCAGCCCGATGAAGATATCCAACTAACTCTCTCCAAAACGATCCAACTAATACTCTCCAGAAGGCCACTGTGAGGACTAAGTCTCTCTCCAGCAATCCTCTGTATGCTGTTCTCTTGAGACTGCAGAGGCCTGAAGTCAAACCATGAGCTGAAGGCTAATTTGATGAGAAATACGTTGTCTCTTCAGAAAGCCTGCTGCCTGTGAGTACTGCATTTTCTAAACTTCAGGGACCCTGAATGAATGAATCTACAAAGAAGACCATCACCGGCTGAAAACCAAATACCTTAATCAGCAAGCATGCTGTGAAGAATGTGTGCTGAAGGATCACCATCTGAAGCATAGACCCTTATCTTTTAACCTTCATCTTTATTATTTTCACCCCTTTCTCCCACTCTGTGTTTGTCTGTCTTGTGTGTGTGGGTAGAGGGTGGGACTGCTAAAGTGGAGAGTAGTTATGAGCTTATTGTTTACCAGTTGTATTTCCTGCATAGTTCATTATAGTTCTTGTTATCAATAAACAGTAATTGTGTTTGAACTTACAAACCTAGTGCATTTAATTATTGGGCAGCCAAGGGCCAAAGGCTTCGGGTATTTCTATAAGAATTACTGGTTAATTCACTTGTGTTTTGACTCTGGGACACGTGGGGCTCGAATTGACTGTGCAGGGTGTTGTAACGATATAAATAGTCAAAGGGTGGTAAATGAAGGAGCAGGGCCGATTATTGACTGAAAAGGGAGTTTACATATGGAGGCCGGTGGCATGGGTGAGGTATTAAATGAATGCCTTACATCGGTCTTTACCAGGGATAGAAATGCTATTCAGTTAATAGTGATAGATTGGAAAATCCCTTCCTAGAAGGGTTAAAAATTGACAAGGAGGAAGTGTTGAATAGACTGTTGGCACTGAAAGTCGACAAGGCGCAGGGACCGGAGAAGATACACCCAAGGATATTGGAGGAAGTGAGAGTAGAAATTGCAGGGATGTTGGCCATAATCGTCTGGTCTTCACTAGACTCAGGGAAGGTGCCAGAGGACTGGAGAATTGTAAATGTTACATCCTTGTTCAAAAAAGGTTTTAAGGATAGTCCCAACAATTACAGACTTTGGTGGTGGGGTAGCTTCTAGAAACAATTATTCAGGATAGAATTAATAACCACATAGAAAAATGTGGGTTGATTAGGAAAGCCAGTATGGATTTTGAAAGGGGAAATCATGTTTAACAAACCTGCTGGTTTGAGGTGGTAACAGATATGATCCATGAGGGTAATGCTGTTGATGTGGTGTACATGGACCTTCAGAAGGCATTCGATACAGTCTATACAATAAACTTGTGAGAAATGTTATTGCTAATGGAATAAAAGGAACAGGAACAATGTGGATACAACAAAAACGGCTGAATATTCCTAATTTTCCTCAATCAAAGAGGAGAGTATAAGGGCTAAGAGGAGATTTGAGTAAGTCGAGCAAGGACGAGTCTATGTTGAAGAGGAGGTTGAGGAGGATCACGGTCTGTGTTAAAGAACAATACAGCTCAGGAACAGGCCTCAGCCCTCCAAGCTTGTACCGATCATGATACCACCCTTGGCCAAAACCCTCAGCACCTCCTCGTGCCGTATCCCGCTGTACTCATCTAGTCCATGTATTTACGAGGTGCCTTTTGAACGGCGTTAGTGTATTTGCTTCCACAACCTCCGCTGGCAACGTTTCAGGCACTCACCACCCTCAGTGTAAAAAACCTGCCTCGCACATCTCCTCTAAACTTTGCCCCTTGGACCGTAAACCTATGTCCCCTGGTGACTGACCCCTCCACCCTGGCAAAGAGTGCCTGCCCATCCATTCTATCCATGCCCCTCATAATCTTGTAGACCTCTATCAGGTCACCCCTCTGTCTTTCTAATGAAAACAGTCTGAATCTATTCAGCCTCCCCGCATAGCTAACACCTTCCAGACCAGGCAACATCCTGGTAAACCTCCTCTGCACACTCTCCAAAGCCTCCAACTCCTTCTGGTAGTGTGGCAACCAGAATTGTGCGCAATATTCCAAGTGCGGCCTTACCAAGGTTCTATACAACTGTAGCATGGCTTGCCAGTTTTATACTCGATGCTCCGACCAATGAAGGATTAGATTGGATTGGAATAGATTGGTTTATTGTCACGTGTACCGAGGTACAGTGAAAAGTATTGTTCTGCGTGAAGCTCAGACAGATCATTCTGTGCATGAAAAGCAAATACATAATAGAGCAAACATAAAATACACAATGTAAATACACCGACACATGCATTGGGTGAAGATGTCTGAAGAGACAAGATTAGTCCATACGTCCATCAGTCCATAAGAGGGTCATTTAGGAGTCTGGTAACAGCGGGGAAGAAGCTGTTTTTGAGTCTGTTCGCATGTGTTCTCAGACTTTTGTATCTCCTGCCCGATGGAAGAAATTGAAAGAGTGAGTAAGCCGGGTGGGAGGGGTCTTTAATTATGCTGCCCGCTTTCCCCAGGCAGCGGGAGGTGTAGAAGGAGTCAATGGATGGGAGGCGAATGGAAGGCAAGCATTCCATATGCTTTTATTGTCTACCTTGTACGCCCAGATCTCTCTGACTTTCTATATTCCTAAGAGTTTTACCATTTACTGTATATTTCCCCTCTATGTTAAACCTACCAAAATGCATTACCTCACATTTGTCCGGATTAAACTCCATTTGCCATTTCTCTGCGCAAGTCTTCAACCTATCTATGTCCTGCTGTATCCCCTGACAATCCTCAACACTATCGGCTACTCTACCAACCTTGGTGTCTTCTGCAAACTTACTAATCAGACCGGCTACATTTTCCTTTATGTACACTACAAACAACAAAGGCCCTAGCACAGATCCCTGTGGAACACCACCAGCCATAACCTTTTATTCAAAAAAACACCCTTCTATTGCTACCCTCTGCCTTCTGTGACCGAGCTAGTTCCGTATCCATCTTACCACCTCATCTCTTATCCCGTGTGACTTCACATTTTGTACCAGTCTGCCATGAGGAAGTCGAGGAGGAGCAGGGTCTGTGTTGAAGAGGAGATTGAGGAATATCTGGGTCTATGTTGAAGAGAAGGTGGAGGAGAATTTAGCTCTGTGTTGGAGAGAAGTTCGTGGAGGATCAGAGTCTGCGTTGCAGACGTGGTCGAGGAGCATTCAAGTCTGTGCTGAAAAGGAGGTCGTGGAAGATCATGACCTGTGTTGAATAGGAGATCAAGCAGCATCGGGTCCGTGTTGAAGAGGAGGTTGAGGAGGATCAGGGCCTGTTTTGAAAAGAAGGTCGAGGAGGATTAGGGTCTGTGTTGCAGACGTGGTTGAGGAACATTGGAGTCTGTGTTGAAGTGGAGATTGAGGACGATCTGGTACTATGTTGAAGAGGAGGTCGAGGAAGATCAGGATCTGTGTTCAATAGGAGATCACGGAGAATCAGGGTTTGAAGAGGAGGTTGTGGAGGATGAGGGTCCATGTTGAAGAGGAAGTTGAGGAGAATCAGGGTCTGTCTTTGTAGGAGTGTTTTCGGAGACTGAGTATAAAGCTGGTTTTACGTGAGGGATTTCCCTTCTTAATTACGCCCAGCTAACAGAAAGATTTTCGGAGACAGCAACACTGGTTAAAGACTGTCTTTATTTTCCAAGACTGGCCAAAATTTGTGGGAAAGCAATCTGGGGCACATCCCAGATTAACTCTGAATTTACATTGTTCCTAGTTCGGTACTTATAGAATTTTCAATAGGCTGGTAGCCCACCTTGGCTGAACATGATCCAATTATTACTCCTGTAGATTGGCCAATGGGCTTCAGCCACTAGGCAGCGTGGGGCTGTGTTACCAGCTCGTGGGCCTTTCGAGTATTTCTCATGACCTCCTGACATTTTTTTCAGACCCCGTATCCACTGTCCTTGTTTATTTTTTAAAATTCATTTGCAGGAAGTGGGCGTCGCTGGTTAGGCCAGTATTTATTGCCCATTCCTCGTTGCCCTTCAGAAGTGGTGATGAATTGCCTTCTTGAACCGCTGCCGTCCTTGAGGTGTAGGCACACCCACTGTGCTGTCAGGGAGGGAGTCCCAGCGACAGTGAAGGAACGGCGATATATTTCCAACTCAGAGCGGTGAGTGACTTGGAAGGGAACCTCCAGGTGGTGGGGTTCCCAGGTATCTGCTGCTCTTGTCCTTCTAGATGGTAATGGTCGTGGGTTTGGAAGGTGTTGTCTAAGGAACCTTGGTGGGTTACTGCAGTGCATCTTGTAGATGATACACACGGCTGCTACTGAGTGTTGGTGGTAGAGGGTTTGAATGTTTGCGGAAGGGAGAGCAATCAAACGGACTACTTTGTCCTGGATGGTGTTGAGCTTCTTGAGTGTTGGAGCTGCATTCAACCAGGCAAGTGGAGAGTATTCCATGACAATCCTGACTTGTGCCTTGTAGATGGTGGACAGGCTTTGGGGGGGGGGGGGTCAGGGTCAGGATTCCCTGCCCTGGTAGCCACAGTATTAATATGGCTAGTCCAGTTCAGTTCAGTTTCTGGTCAATGGTAACCCCCGGGATGTGGGGGATTCAACGATGGTAATGCAATTGAATATCAAGGGGCGGTGGTTAGACCCTCTCTTGTAGGCGATAGTCATTGCCTGGCACTTGTGTGTTAACTGTGTGGTAAGGTGGTTACAGAACTGGCTCGGTCACAGAAGACAAATCGCAGCAGTAGAAGGGTGTTTTTCTGAATGGAAGGTTGAGACTAGCGGTGTTCCACAGGGGTCTCTGTTGCAGGCTGGGGCCTCTGTTGTTTGTAGTGGACATAAATGATTTGGAGGAAAATGTAGCTGGTCTGATTAGTAAGTTCTCGGATCACACCAAGGTTGGTGGAGTGGCAGATAGTGTCGAGGAGAGGATTGTCAGAAGATACAGCAGGACATAGACAGGTTGAAGACTTGCGCAGAGAAATGGCAAATGGAGTTTAATCCGGACAAATGTGAGGTAATGCATTTTGGTAGGTTTAACATAGAGGGGAAATATACCGTAAATGGCAAAACTCTGAGGAATGTAGAAAGTCAGAGATATCTGGGCATGCTGGTCCACAGATCTTTGAAAGTGGCAACACAAGTGGACAAGGTAGTCAAGAAAGCATACGGAATGCTTGCCTTCAAAATAATCTTTATTGTTGTCATATGTAGGTTTACATTAACACATTACATACATTACATACATTAACTGTAATGAAGTTACTGTAAAAAAAACCTAGTTACCACACTCGGGAACAGAGAGGGAGAAATCAGAATGGCCAATTTGGGACTTGTGGGAGGAAACCGGAGCACCTGGAGGAACCCCACGCAGGCACGGGGAGAACGTGCAGATTCCGCCAAGACAGTGACCCAAGCAGGAATCGAACCCGGGACTCTGGCGTTGTGAAGCAACAGTGCTAACCACTGTGCTTCCGTGCCGCATTGGACGGGGCATCGAGTATAAAACTGGCAAGTCATGCTACAGTCGTATAGAACCTTGGTAAGGCCGCACTTGGAATATTGCGCACAATTCTGGTCGCCACATTACCAGAAAGATTTGGAGGCTTTGGAGAGGGTGCAGAGGTTTACCAGATGTTGTTTGGTCTGGAGGGTGTTAGTTATGTGGAGGGGATGAATAGACTTGACTGTTTCCATTAGAATGACGGAGGTTAAGGGGTGACCTGATAGTGGTCAACAAAATTATGAGGGGCACGGATAGAGTGGATGTGCAGGCACTCTTTCCCAGGGTGGAGGGGTCAGTCACCAGGGGGCATAGCTTTAAGGTCCACAGGGCAAAGTTTAGAGGAGATGGCGAGGCAATTGTTTTTACGCAGAGGGTGGTGAATGCCTGGAACGCGTTTCCCGGGGAGGTTGTGGAAGCGTTCAAAAGGCATCTTTACATGGCTAGGATGGGTATAGAGGGATACGGCAAAAGGAAGTTCTGAGGGTTTTGGCCAAGGTTGGTATCATGGCCGGTACAGGCTTGGAGGGCCGAAGGGCCTGTTCCTGTGCTGTATTGCTCTTTATGTCCCATTATGCCTTGCGAGGATTTTACGATTAACAAAAATTTATGGGCGGGATTCTCCCTTCTGGGAACTAAGTCCCCTCGCCAGCGGGAAAACCGGAACCAACCACTCCGGCGTCAACAGCCCCCGAAAGTGAGGAATTCTCCAAACCTTCGAGGGCTAGGTTGTCGCCGGAGTCATTGGTGCCACTCCAGCCGGCGGCGAAGGGCCGGCATGAGTTCGCTCATGCACGGAACGGCCGGAGTGATCTCGCGCATGCACGGACCGGCTGGCATATTTCCACGCATGCGCAGGAGTTCTCTTCTCCATGCCGGCCCCTGGGCAATATGGCGGAGCCCCACAGGGGCCCGGCGCGGAGGAAAGAAGGCCCCCACGGAAACAGCCTGCCGGTAGGCCCAGGAAACAGGATCGGTAGGCCCCGAACGCGGGCCAGGCCACCGTGGGTGCGGATCGCCCCGTGCTCCCCCCCCACCCCCCCGCCCAGGACCGCCCCCGCAGACTTACCTGCCAGGTCCCGCCGTGTGTGAGGTGAGTAATTCATGCCGGGGGGACTAGCCAAAACTGGACGGCCACTCGGCTCATCGGGGCCCGGAGAATCGCCGGGGGGACCGCTGTCAACGGCCCCCGACCGGCGTGGCGGGAATCACGCCACCGACTGAAAAACGGCACCGGAGAATAGGGCAGCCAGCGCCGGGGCGGCAGGGCGGGTTTTGCGCCTCCCCCCGGGCATTCACCGACCCGGCAGGGGGTCGAAGAATCCTGGCCTCTATGTTTCATTACTACAATGTTTTAAGACAATGGGTGGGATTCTCCTTTCGCGGGACTCTCTGCACTTCCGGGGGCTAGGTAGACGGCGGAGGGGTTGGCGCCGCGCCAGCCGGCCCCAAATGGACTACACGAGTTCACGCATTCACCAAAGGGCTGGCGTGAACCCGCGCATGCGCAGAACCGCCGCGTATTCTGCCGCATGCGCAGGGGGTTGTCTTCTCCACGCCGGCCATGGCGGAGCCCTACAGGGGCTGGCGCGGAAGGAGGGAGTGCCCCACGGCACAGTTCCGCCCACAGATTGGTGGGCCCGGATCGCGGCAAGGCCACCGCCCCCCGGAGTCGGATCCCCCCGCGCCCCCCCCCCCCCCAAGGACCGCCCCAGCTGACCTACCTGCCAGGTCCTGCTGTGTGGGACAATGTCTAATCCACGCCGGTGGGACTGGCCAAAAACAGGCAGCCGCTCGGCCCATCGGGGGCCGGAGAGTTGCCGATGGGGCCGCTGCTAACCGCTCCCGACAGGTGTGGGGTGAACCCCGCCCCCGCCTGAAAACCGGCGCCGGAGAATACGGCAACCGGCCTCAGGACGGGATTCACGCCACCCCCTGCGGATTCTCCGACCCGGCGGGGGGTCGGATAATCCCACTGCAGATGTTTAATTGTTTTTTTTTTTAGTAAGCATTTTAGAGGTATTTATGGTTTTATAACAGTAACAGAAGAAACAGTGTAAATACAATTATAAACATAGTGCAAAAGCTGTCTTACTCGCTCACAGGTCCTCTCAACTAAACTAATCCCCACAGCACCCGCCCCCTCCCTTCTGCTGACGGCTAATTTTCCCTAAAGAAGTCGATGAACGGCTGCCACCTCCGGGCGAATCCTAACATTGACCCTCTCAAGACGAACTTGATTTTCTCCAGACAGGGAAAGCTAGCCATGTCAGTTAGCCAGGTCTCCGACTTCAGGGTTTTTGAGTCCCTCCACGCTATTAATATCCATTTCCGGGCTACCAGAGAGGCAAAGGCTAGAACGTCTGCCTCTTTCTCCTCCTGGAATCCCGGATCTTCTGACACCCCAAAAATCACCACCTCTGACTCGGTGCCACCCTTGTTTTCAATACTTTGGACATGACCTCCGCAAACCCCTGCCAGAATCCCCTAAGCTTCGGGAATGTCCAGAACATGTGAACATGGTTCGCTGGTCCTCCCCCACACCTTGCACACCTGTCTTCTATCCCAAAGAACCTGCTCATCCGGGCCACTGTCAAGTGTGCCCGGTGAACGACCTTAAAATGTGTCAGGCTGAGCCTGGCACATGTTTTGGACGCGTTGACTCGACTCAACGCATCCGCCCAGAGACCATCCTCTAACCCTCCACCTAACTCCTCTTCCCATTTGTGTCTCAGCTCCTCAGTCTGTTTCCTCTGCCCCCATGAGTTCCTTATAAATGTCCGAAACCCTCCCTTCTCCCACCCACACTCTGGAAACTACCCTATCCTGTAACACCCTTGGTGGTAGGAGCGGGAAGTCTCGCGCCTGCAGGTACCTAAATTCATTCCCTCCCCAGATGTTTAATTGTTAATAATTGCTAGAAGTACCTATGCTTCGGGTATGCATTTTCTACTGTTTGTTTCATAGTCTTTGTCAGGAAACTAACCTTAGTATGTACCAAATTACTTAATGCTATCATATTCATCCATATTAAATCTCTTACTCTTTGTCCTAATTCCTTGATTTATGGTCTTTTCTCCTGAGCTCCTCTTTAGTGTCCCCCCTCTACTGGCCCTTGGCTAGCCCAAGGATAGGTCATTAAATAAACACACAAGTTGTGCAGCTTGGGCTCAGGTGTGGAAGGGCTAATAGGCAATAGTCGCAGAAGTTCTTCTCTGTCTGAGGGGCATCTTTGCCTTCATCATTTACTTATTTGTCGCTTGAGGCAACATATTGCAACAATGAACACAATCAGGACAAGTGATTGCAAGATTACCGTGTGGGATATAATTCGTCTCCATGGGTGAATATTGGTAATCAATTCCAGATTTTATAATAATTATCTTTATTGTCACAAGTAAGCTTACATTAATACTGCAATGAAGTTACTGTGAAAAGGCCCTAGTCGTCACATTCCAGCTCCTGTTCGGGTATACAGGGGGAGAATTCAGAATGTCCAATTCACTGAACAGTACGTCTTTGGAGATTCAAACAGTTCTTTAGCCTTTTCGGTGTGCATCTTAATCTGCTCCCACTCCTTGCTCCAGAGGTGATTAATCTGCTTGGCCTCCTTCTTGAGTCCATCCCAGTCTGTCCTTAGGTGTGGTATGCGTGAAAGATCCTTCTGTGAATCTGTTGGACATTATCAGTACGTTCAAGGTCATCAGTTTTAATCACCGATTTGTCATCAAACAGGGTGAATAGGCGGTCACCAATGTTAATTGCTTCAGATAAATTGGCCAGAATAGCATTATGCCCGGGCAATTCGCATACAATCCCACACCTGGCATATTCTGTATGTGAGGTTACAAAATAGTAATTTGTTAAGTATTTAGCACTATTAAACACAGTCTGGTTGGTCACCGCTAACTGCTAACCTGCAGTTCTCGTACCTAGTGAACCTGCAGTAGTCTTCTGTACTAATGGCCTTCTCTGGACACAACCAGTTAGTTTCTCCTTTTTGCATTGGCTGAGGTTGATAGAGTATATCTTATCTCTTCTTTGGGTTGCATTTTCAGGGGCGTCCTTCAGTCTAACTAACACCCCGTTCCCATAGTTCCCAAATTGTTTAACCGGAGCAGCTCATCAATGCTATTCTCACCCGCTCGGGGAATATATGACATCATTCCCACCTGGAGGGTGCGGTTATCATTCTTAAAGGGGGCAGGACTGGCCAACCTTAATTCCCTTAGCAGTTCAGGACCTTGGTGGGCCGTTTTCCCCAAGCCTTTAATTGATCGTTGCTCACCCAATTTGGTACTTGGTGTATTTCAAGCTGGGGTAGGTTGATCTGGAGGTTCAAGATGCTGCATGTTTGCAACACGTGTATTTCTTTTGAAATATTAGCTTGACTATCAAGTAATTCATTAAAGGTCCCTTGATATGGTTGTAACTGCTCGAGTTCTTCCCATATTAGCCGATTGGCTTGATGGTTGAGATCTGCTGTTGTATCTGCGTCTTGGTATAAGTCCTCCACCGCAGTTCTCATCCATCCTTTCATACCCTCTATCTCATCACTTATCGCTGCAATGTCAAGGGAGTTTATAGTTGACACTCCTGCAATATCCTCCAACCGCCAACTCCACTAGGCCTCTCGTCTGTCGCTTATGCGTTTTCAGCATGGTCCCTTCCAGAATTTCTCATTCCATGGCCGCAAATAGGTTCTGGCCATAGCAAGAGATGGGATTTGTAGGCTTGCGAGATTGATCATAACCTTTACATGTTGGATTGGATTGGATTGGATTTGTTTATTGTCACGTGTACCGAGGTACAGTGAAAAGTATTTTTCTGCGAGCAGCTCAACAGATCATTAAGTATATGAGAAGAAAAGGGAATAAAAGAAAATACATAATAGGGCAACACAACATATACAATGTAACTACATAAGCACTGGCATCGGATGAAGCATACAGGGTGTAGTGTTAATGAAGTCAGTCCATAAGAGGGTCATTTAGGAGTCTGGTGACAGTGGGGAAGAAGCTGTTTTTGAGTCTGTTCGTGCGTGTTCTCAGACTTCTGTATCTCGTGCCCGATGGAAGAAGTTGGAAGAGTGAGTAAGCCGGGTGGGAGGGATCTTTGATTATACTGCCCGCTTTCCCCAGGCAGCGGGAGGTGTAGATGGAGTCAATGGATGGGAGGCAGGTTCGTGTGATGGACTGGGTGGTGTTCACGACTCTGAAGTTTCTTGCGGTCCTGGGCCGAGCAGTTGCCACACCAGGCTGTGATGCAACTCGATAGGATGCTTTCTATGGTGCATCTGTAAAAGTTGGTAAGGGTTAATGTGGACATGCCGAATTTCCTTAGTTTCCTGAGCAAGTATAGGTGCTGTTGTGCTTTCTTGGTGGTAGCGTCGACGTGGGTGGACCAGGACAGAATTTTGGAGATGTGCACCCCTTGGAATGTGAAACTGCTAACCATCTCCACCTCGGCCCCGTTGATGCTGACAGGGGTGTGTACAGTACTTTGCTTCCTGAAGTCAATTACCAGCTCTTTAGTTTTGCTGGCATTGAGGGAGAGATTGCTGTCGCTGCACCACTCCACTAGGTTCTCTATCTCTCTCCTGTATTCTGACTCGTCGTTATTCGAGATCCGGCCCACTATGGTCGTACCGTCAGCAAACATGTAGATGGAGTTGGAACCAGATTTTGCCACGCAGTCATGTGTGTACAGGGAGTAGAGTAGTGGGCTAAGTACGCAGCCTTGCGGGGCGCCGGTGTTGAGGACTATTGTGGAGGAGGTGTTGTTGTTCATTCTTACTGATTGTGGTCTGTTGGTCAGAAAATCGAGGATCCAGTTGCAGAGTGGGGAGCCAAGTCCGAGGTTTTGGAGCCTTGATATGAGCTTGGCTGGGATTATGGTGTTGAAGGCGGAGCTGTAGTCAATAAATAGGAGTCTACTGTAGGAGTCCTTGTTTTCGAGATGCTCTCGGGATGAGTGTAGGGCCAGGGAAATGGTGTCTGATGTTGACCGGTTGCAGCGGTATGCGAATTGCAGTGGATCAAGGCGTTCTGGGAGTATGGAGGTGATGCGTTTCATGATCAACCTCTCGAAGCACTTCATTACGACTGAAGTCAGGGCCACTGGTCGGTATTCATTGAGGCACGTTGCCTGGTTCTTCTTTGGTACCGGTATGATGGTGGTCTTCTTGAAGCAGGTGGGGACCTCGGAGTGGAGTAGGGACAGGTTAAAGATGTCCGCGAATACCTCTGTCAGCTGGTCCGCGCAGGCTGAGTGCACGACCAGGGATCCCGTCCGGGCCCGTCACCTTCCGAGGGTTCACTTTCAGGAAGACCAATCTGACTTCGGAAGCTGTGATGGTGGGTATGGGTGAATTATGGGCTGCTGGGGCACTCGACAGCGGATTGTTGGTTACCTGCTCGAACCGAGCATAGAATGCATTGAGTTCATCGGGGAGGGGTGCGCTGCTGCCAGAGATACTGTTCGGCTTCGCTTTGTAGCCCGTTATGTTGTTTAGTCCTTGCCACAACCGCCGAGAGTCTGTCTGTGACTCCAGCTTGGTTTGATATTCTCTCTTGGCATCTCGGATGGCTTTGCGGAGGTCGTACCTGGATTTCTTGTATAGGTTAGGGTTGTCTGCCTTGAACGCCTCAGATCTGTCCTTCAGTAGGGAATCAATCTCGCGATTGAGCCATGGTTTCCGGTTGGGGAATGCACGTACTGCTTTCTTTGGCACGCAGTCGTCCACACATTTGCTGATGACGTCTGTGACGGTGGTGACATACTCATTTAAGTTGGTCGCTGAGTTCTTAAATATGGACCAGTCCACTGTCTCTAAGCAGTCATGTAAGAGCTCTTCTGTCTCCTCGGACCAGCACTGCACAACCTTCTTAGCTGGATTCTCCCACTTGAGGTTCTGCTTGTATGCCGGGAGAAGGAGCACCGTCTTATGGTCTGATTTCCCTAAGTGCAGTCGGGGGATGGAACGGTAGGCGCCCTTGATTTTTCAGTAGCAGCGGTCAAGAGTGTTGTTGCCCCTGGTGGGACAGGAGATGTGCTGGTGGAATTTTGGCAGTACACTCTTGAGGTTGGCCTTGTTGAAGTCTCCGGCCACAATGAACAAGGCCTCCGGGTGTTCTGTTTTGTAGTTGTTTATTACTCTGTATAGTTCGTCCAGCGCCTTCCTCACTTCTGCCTGGGGTGGGATGTAGACTGCTATTGTTGAATCCCAAGTTTCTTTACCCGTCAGTCTGGCCTCAATAAAAGTCGAGATGGATTTGCAGGTATAACATTAGTTATTTTATTCAGCTTTCAAGCTAAACTTAGTCCACAGTGATACAGATAACATCTTGCTCTCTGCAGCTCCGGGACCAAGTGAGGATAAGACAAAGAGCTCCGTACTGATACATTCAAATGGCATCAAGTTTCACATACTCGATGCCCATAGGTCATCCTATGTCCCCCCTGACCTATTTGATCTATTCTGATTGGCTCACTTCCAATCCCTTTCTCCGGCCCCTATCAATCCAGCATCACTCTCGTAGACACACCTCTTCCTGCTTTTTCCATGCGGTCTAAAATCTTTTGTCTATGAACTAACCAGAATCAAAGTGGCTTATTTCTACATTACATTAACTAATATCTCTAAAGTAACTATTTTATATCACATTCGTCATTCCCTCCTTTTATCATTCCATGATAACCGGACTATCCAATCCATAGCTACTGTTCCTCATCTAAAAAGATCCATCACTGCATTTCCAATTCCTGGCTTAGCCCCCCCTCATCTGCTTCACCCTCATGGATTTTAACAGTTAAATTTTTGGGGGCGTTGATCTGATCCAGTGCACCCCGCATTCTACCCATCACACATTTAAGGATGGCCAGGCCCACAAAGATGCAGCCGATAGCTACCACTAAATACATGGCCATATTTATCAACCAGTCCTTCCAACCTCCAAATCCCCAGTTACCCCAAGAGCCAGGATCCTGCATCCCGTCCAAGTGATCCCGTATGTGATCCATAAATTTAGTGATGTTAGCAGTCAAGTCTTGAACTCCCATGATACACTTGCCCTGCACTATGGCGCATACCTCACCCTCACGGGCCAGAAGATAGTTAAGAGCATACCGGTTCTGCATTGCAAACAACCGTAGCTGAGACAACTCCTTGGTTATTGCCCCGAGGGCTCCCAAGGTTTCATTTCCCAAGATGGTAAGGCCACAAATAAAATAATTCCTATCACTGACAGCCAAGGAACCCCCCACACCTCCTAGTGTCAATACGCTCAGAATCCCCCACCCGGCTGAGTGGCCCCGGTTGGGTGCAAGAACCTGAGGTTTTTTCCAGTTCTCGCAAAATTCAGCAGAGACTGCCCGGCGTGCTAACTGATTATGCAGCTTCCACGCCGAAGGGCAGGGGACTGTGGTAGGGACTAGAGTCCCTATAGCAATTCAGCGGGGAAATGGGGGTGACAAAACGTTAGTCGCTGTACCATTAAATAAAAAGTAGTATCCTTGCTCCGTGTGCAGGCTAGCATCACAATCAGTACATCGGTTGCGTAAGGACCCCCCAGTAGCCCAGTTTATCCAACTTTGAAACGCCCATTCGGGCCGCCTAGCAATGCGGAAAGCCCTAGTCCCAACAGTGATATGAGAGACATTCGCCCAGCCACAAAGGAGCTGCAGGCCGGCGTTCAATGGAACGCAAGTGGTGTTGTAACAAACGCATTGGCCAGACGCCTGGGTGATATGGCACCTCCTGTCCGTACAGGTGGGGAACAGACATGTTATATTTGTGTCCACCTCTACCAGCAAACAGCCGTATCCTTCACTGCTGAAGCAATTCTCGTACGATCGGGAATCCCTATTGGGAGTGAAGTGGCTAGGTATGTACGCCCTCCACCGTCGCAGCCTATCGTACTGTGAATGGGAATTATCCCGAGGAAGGGGAAGGCAAATAGCCGGTGGTGCTGAACCCGGATCGTAAGGAAGAGTGACCTGCTCGGGCAGTGGCTCGGAATGCTGACAATGAACCACCGTTTGGGGAGTGCCCCAAAGCGGTGAAACAGAAAATAACCTAGACACCGCTGCGGGGTTCGGGTAGCAGACAACCCATACAAGCGGTGGTAAATCTGGTAGAAGAGATTCATACTACCCGGGTTTCCCTCAGTTTGACCTTTAACTAACTTAAGTGTATCTCCCGGTAACCTACGTTCTAGCTGTACTTCCCTTCTCATACGCCCCATCCTCTCTCTAGTCCCTTTCACTTTCTCATAGCCTCTTCCTACGCTCTTCTGACAGCCTGATGTTACCTTTATTGCACCACTCTTAACACATCCAAAATCGAATTTACATGTATTCCAAAAACAAGGCAATGTCCATATAATGTTCCCTTCCCATCGCCGGGACCGGTGCAACTGCTTCATGACTCCTGCATTCTCCTTAACTTTGACGACCTCCCATGAGTCGATACCATGTCCTCGTATATGGGGGCAGCGAAGAACATCACCTTTGCATAGGTGATGTATCCTTGTAGATTGGTTGGGGCTACACAGATACATAATATTCCCCTTTTCCATGTCCATCGCCAATAACACGCCAAGCGAAGTGAGGCCAAATATCATACAGACGGTGCGTAGCCACTCCATCATGCTCCACACCTGTAAAATAGCACTGGAGAAGGGAGGCAGGTTAGTATCCGACCTTTTACAGTAGTGGAGATGGACTCAATTTACAGTGATGTAGGTGGACACAAGCACTTCGCCCCTCCACTTTAACTGCTGTGGGGGTGGTAAGGAGAACTTGGAAGAGCCCGTCCCATCGCGGCTCCGACCCCTTCCTAGTCCAATTTTGGACCATGACATAACTACCCGGCTGGACTGAAAGTGAGCTAGGTACTGGGGGCAATGGCTGGTGAGCCGCGCGGACCTGGCCATGGAGTTCCTTGAGCACTTGCGTGAGGGCCAGAACATAGGTGGTCATCTCTTCAGTCATCTGGTGAAACTGAACCAGTCTGGGAACCTGCAGGCTCCAGGGAGTTCTAAGAGGCTTGCCATAAAGAATCTCGGCGGGAGAGAGCCGGGCCGGTCCCGCAGGTGTAACCCGCAGCTGGAAGAGGGCAACGGGGAGCAACTTATGCCATGTCAGTCCCGTGTCTGCTCTTAATTTAGCCAATTTAGTTTTGAGGGTCTGATTGTGTCTCAACCAACCCGGCCGCCTGCGGTCTATAAGCACAGTGTAACTGCTGGCGTATGCCCAACTGGGAGCAAAACTCCTTGTTAATTTGTCTAATAAAATGAGGCCCATTATCAGAACTTAACTGAGCTGGTATACCGTACCGGGGAATGATTTCCCTCATCAAGACTTTAACCTCAGTAGCAGCTTTATTATCGATAGTCGGATACGCCTCGACCCATCTGCTGAACACATCCACAATGACCAAAACATATTTATAACATTGACACCTTTCCAACTCAATGTAATCCATTTGGAGCGTCTCAAAGGGACCACTGGGCAACGGGGTTTGCCCCATCCCACAAGGGATACCTTTTCCGGTGTTATATTGCTGACAAATCAAACACCGATTACTGATACTTTGGGCCAACCCCTGCATTTTAGGGTGCCACCAAGTGTCCAGCAACAAATCACTAGTCCCTCGAGCCCCACAATGAGTTGCAAAGTGTACACATTCAAGACCCATAAAGCCAGCACATCAGACATACAAGTCTGATGTGCAGGCGTGGTCCATAAAGAGGGAACAGAATCATATGTACAACCTAACCGTTTCCACATTTGTTTATCACTCTCAGGAGCGTCCTCCTGTAATCTTATGACGTCTTGGATGGTTGGCATTGACTTGTCAGAAGCAGACATATTTATAGTAGATCGTTTAGTCTGACTTAACATCTTAGGCACCATCACTTGCTGAATTTGCGCGGCTGTTCGCGCTGCACAATCTGCTCGTTCATTACCAACGTCAACTGGGGTCCTACCATTTGTGTGGGCAGCGCATTTAATAACGGAAATCTGCGCTGGCAGAAGGAGGGCCTGCAGTAAGACATTAACTAAACCCCGGTGGGATATTTCCGTGACTGCCGAGGTAAGGAATCCCCTATTCTTCCAGAGTTGTCCGAAGTCATGAACTACCCCGAAAGCATATCGGGAGTCAGTGTAGATATTTACCCGACGATCTCCCCCAAGTATACATGCACGGGTGAGGGCAAAAAGTTTGGCTTGTTGAGCTGAATAAGGGGTCTGGAAAGCTGCCGCTTCTAGAATCAGACCATCCTGATCTATGATTGCATAACCGGACAGTCTCCGGCCAGTGGGGCTTACTAATGCACTGCCATCAACATACATAATCATGTCAGGTTGTTCTAACGGAATATCACTCAGATCGTCCCTTATTGTTGTAGTTTCCTGAATCAAGGCTAAACAGTCGTGACCAGGTGCGTCCTCATGGACAGGAGGACCGCTAAGAAAACAGGCTGGATTGATAGTGGTACAATATTTAAATGTCAGACGTGGATTGTTCAAAAGGTATATCTCATACCTATTCTGACGAGCTGCGGTAAGATGCTGAGTCTGCAGTTGCCCCAATAGTGCGATTACCGAGTGGGAGCTATACACCGTAATATCCTGTTGGAGAGTGATGTTGGCAGCATCCTGCAAACTATTGTATATCGCTGCCAAGATCTGGGTGCAAACAGGGTGGCCCAGCGCCACTGGGTCGAGTTTGGAAGAGTAATATGCTACGGGCCGGTGCTTGTCCCCACGTTGCTGGGTGAGTACCGCTGTTGAACATCCTTCCAGAACAGTACAGTATATCTGGAATGGTCGGTCGTATAGGGGCCTACCGAGGGCCGGTGCTTGTAGCAAGGCCTGCTTCAGGCAACGGAAGGCCTCGAGTGCCTCGGTGGTGAGAGTAACATTCCCCTCTTTACTAGTGTAAGGCGTCAGCAGCTTTGTATAGACAGCGATGTTTGGTATCCACTGCCGACAATAATTCATCATACCCAGCCAATGACGAACCTCCTTGGCTATTGTAGGGGCGGGGAATTGGCATATTGGTTCAATCCTACTGGGTTTGAGACTTCTTTCTGTGGCTGTAAGTAAAACTCCTAAGAACTTAACTTTTCTCTGAGCAACAACATAACCCAACGAGGATAGGTGGTTCAATAATTGGATCACATCATCCCTATTACTGGGCTCGTCAGTACTTGCCACCAATATGTCATCTACATACTGCACTAGAGTGGAACCATGCTCCAATGTCAAGGCCTGGAGTTGGGTCTGCAGACATCTGGAGAAGAGCGTAGGTGAGTTGACGAACCCCTGTGGCAGTCGGGTCCAGGTATACTGCTGTCCATTGTAAGTGAAGGCAAACAAATATTGACTTTCAGTTGCAAGTGGGAGGGCAAAGAAGGCGTGCTGAAGGTCAATTACGGCGAAGACCTGGGCTTGAGCTGGAATTTGAGCCAGTATGTGGGCAGGGTTAGGGACGAGAGCATGTAACGGCTGTGCAATGGCATTAATTGAACGTAAATCCTGTACTAATCGGTACTGGTCTGGTTTGGCTGGTTTAGGCACAGCAAGTATGGGGGTGTTACATTCTGATTGGCAAGGGACCAAAATACCCTGTTTCAACAGCTCTTGAATTAATTTATCTATTGATGGAGCAGCTTGAGATTTCAGGGGGTATTGTCGAATGGAAGGTAGCTTTGCATGATCCTTAATCATCACCTTAATAGGTGTAACATTTGTCTTTCCCACTTGTGATGGGTATTCCGCCCAGACCTGTGGATTGACATATTCCAACACATCATGTCCCCTGTGATGCTGCAGTCGAGTGTTAATCGTTTCAGGGACCTCAAAATATTTTATGGTAGTGCCGTCCGGCATGACTTGAAGTGCGTACTCTGTTGGATCCGAATGATCCACTGCCCTCCTGACCATTCGCCCCATATCCCTGGCATGGTACTGGTCATGGACCTGACGTGTAATATGAGGGCTTACCGAAGCTGACTGTGGCCATAACTGTGGTGATATTGTAACAAAATCGGCTGTACCTTCTTTTCCCATGACTGTGGCTGTAACCTTGACTGGCCATTCGGTCTCAAGTAATGGCCGGTATTTGTCCTCCAACTCCCTGTTTCGTCCAGTTCTGTCATAGGCCAGGGTAACGTGATGCAGTGACTGTTCAACGTCTAACGTCCACCACTGGGGGGTGATAGAAATATAGCACTGTTGTCTCATCCTCCATGATGTAACCGTTACCCCCTCATCTCCGCACTCTAGCTGTAGCTGGAAGATACACAGTAAATCTCGGGCCAACAAGTTACAGTCCAATCCAGTAGTCACTACAAACTGATGCTCTGCAGACTTATTCTCCTAAGTGACTGTCACAGGTTCAGAAATAGGATACTCACACACCTGTCCTTGGAACCCTGACAATTGCTGCGTGTGGTCGGATAATGGTAGTTTAAGTGCTGATTGCACAGAAGACATGGCTGCCCCAGTGTCGATTACAAATGAGTGATGTTGATCTCCTATCTGCAGAGAGATAATAGGTTCCCTGTCCGATTGGAGAGTCCTTATGGCTAAATTAGCTAGTCAATCCTGTGTTGGGAAAGGGTTTGCCTGGGAGAAGTCAGTGTATCTCGTCTGTCCTCCCCTTGGTGGGTACCCCCTCCTTTGGGTTGGATAATCTCCTTCTACTGCCTGTCTTTTAAAGGGGCATTCCTGTTGCCAGTGATCTGCACGGCCGCAATTAAAACACGCATTGCTCCCTCTATATCTGCCTCGTCCTCTTCTTCCAGTAGACCAATGGCCCCTCAGAGGGGGCAGCGGTTGTAAAGCTGTTGATGCGTTCGGTGGGCCATAAAAAGGAGCTGAGGGTCCCTTTGGGTGGGTTTGGTATCCTCCTCCTCGCTGATCCACCCACCCAAAGTCACAATATTGGGGTTCCTGCTGATAAACTACCATTTCTGCCGCTTGTTGGGATCGCCAATCATCCTTTTTCATTACATACTCAGTCTTAACCTTGGTAACTGAGCCTCCTTCTTGGCCTACACCCTCCTTGCAATAAAATCTGACTGCCCTTGCCATCTGGGAAGGGTCGTTCTCTGTCCAATTCATGTTATTACATTTCACAGCAGTAACCACAGAAGGTGGTAGGCAATGCATTAACATAGCACAATATTGAGGGGAATTCTGACCATTTTGATACAGCAAGTCGCCTGACTGCCCACGGTAGATTTCATTAAAACGCTCCAGAAATTCCTCTGGCTCTTCAACCTTCTTAGGTTTTAGGTCTAAGATAACAGAAAGATTTATGGGCCTTTGAAATGTGCTATTCAACGCATTCAGGATCTGTGTCCTTCTATCGTCGTCTAACGCATAGGCCTGCTGAAGTGCGGCATGACTAGCATAATTCAAGTGGTTAAGATAATTGCGGTACTCTGCTGGGGTTAAAATCTGCTGGACTAGGGCCCAGAGGTCCCTTGAATCAGCTTGATAAATTGAGATGGTAGTTCTCAAGGAATCCACGAAGGCAGCAGGAGATTTTTTTTCTACCTGGGATTGTAGACATAATAGCCATCATCTCACTGGGTGTCCATGGGAAGTAAACGTCTATCGTGGGGTTCGCTCCCGCAGTCACTGCGTCAGGGTTTCGCATCTTCCTAATCGGTAACTGTCTCCGAATGTCACCAGGGGGCACTCTAGCTATTTCCCCTGGTTGTTCCAAGACTTCAACGTCTCTCCCTGTCACTAGGGGGAGTTCTTTCTCTTCAAAATAATTTGTTTCAGCTTCCTTTGTTCCCGAACCTTGTGGTTTCTCCTTAGTTTGGAGAGACTTAGGTGGTATGCTTAATTGTTTCTGGTGAGGGTCAAGCCCCTCTCTCGCTGTCCGAGATCTTGTCCTAGAGCTAATTGGGCTTGTGGGACAGAGCTCCTCTTGTTCTACTGATCGTGAAGTTGGTAAATCAGGACCCACACTATCACCCAAAAGGGCTTGAGTTACTGGCATATTTGGAATCTGGGGAGCAATGACTGGGTATATATTATTATACTCTGGTGGTTCTGGAATGAGTGCAGACCATGCTACAGGTGCAGACGGAACTTTTAATGACTTTTCCAAATTATTGAATTTTTCTTTTTCTGTCAATTCAAGGCCAGCCATTGAACTACGTAGCTCATCTCTTGTTTGACCCGCGTCTTTCCTGTCTCTACTTGCGCTTTTTTTAAATGCACATTCCTTTTTCAAGATCTGTAATGTTTTTAGGTTACCCTGTTCACTAACTGGAATTCCCATTTTAAGGGCATTGTCCTGCCAGCTGGACAACATGATCTTATCTCTTTCCTCTTGACAATATTGCCTCCATAATCCAATTAATTCTTTTGCTTTCATACTTTGACTCTTTTTCCAAATTTGTCCCTGGATTTTCTTAACCATTTCTAGGTCTTTGGTGCCCCCTAGTGGCCATTCATCTCCCATTTTAGTTCTTAACTGTGCTGACAATTTTCTAAAATCCTTCGCTTTGTCCGGATACTTATCACATATTTGCAGTGGCATGCCTGGATCATTTGTGCTATCCAAGGAATTCCCCATAATCTCAACTAGTCCTCGGAACAGTGTTTTTCGCCACTACAGTCCAAGGGTACAATTTTAGCTTAATCAACTATATATTTAACACACTCACACATGGAGGTGAACCATTTTCAATTTCAAATGTCTCATCGACCTCCCATAACCTAACCCAACCGAATTAACTCACAAATGAAGTTGAACCATTTACAATTTTAAATGTCTCATCAACAACATAACCTAACCCCAGCCGAATTAACAATATGAAATCCCATCAATTAAAATGCTAATCCCCAGACTGACCTGTGATTTCGTCGAGGCGGTCTTTCTGCACCAATCGCGAGTGACCAGACTAATCAGACGATAAGAAGAGGGGAAAAATCAATGCGTGGTCATTTTCCAGCTTTACATTGAGGGCCCTTTTCTCCCCATCCTCCTGTTCATAATCAGTCTAATTCTGATTTCGCAGTTGGTTCAGGACCGCCCTGAGAAATCCCGAGTTTCGGCACCAAATGTTGAATCCCAAGTTTCTTTACCCGTCAGTCTGGCCTCAATAAAAGTCGAGATGGATTTGCAGGTATAACATTAGTTATTTTATTCAGCTTGCAAGCTAAACTTAGTCCACAGTGATACAGATAACATCTTGCTCTCTGCAGCTCCGGGACCAAGTGAGGATAAGACAAAGAGCTCCGTACTGATACATTCAAATGGCATCAAGTTTCACATACTCGATGCCCATAGGTCATCCTATGTCCCCCCTGACCTGTTTGATCTATTCTGATTGGCTCACTTCCAATCCCTTTCTCCGGCCCCTATCAATCCAGCATCACTCTCGTAGACACACCTCTTCCTGCTTTTTCCATGCGGTCTAAAATCCTTTGTCTATGAACTAACCAGAATCAAAGTGGCTTATTTCTACATTACATTAACTAATATCTCTAAAGTAACTATTTTATATCACATTCGTCATTATGATAATGGCTGAAGTGAACTCACGTGGAAGATAATATGGGCGGCACTTCACGGTCAGGTATTCCAGGTCTGGGAGCAGTAGGTCGCCAGTGTCGCCACATCCAAGCACCAGGAGGAGTCGATGAGGAGGCAAACCCCTCCACCCTTTGCTTTCCCTGATGATGCCATGCGGTCCGCCCGGTGAATTGAGAAGCCTTCAGGTTGTATGGCACAGTCCGGTGAGGCGAGGGTGAGCCATGTCTTTGTGAAACAGAGTTCATATCCAGACCTGTTCATATCCAGGTACTATTATTACTAATCTGTCAGTGAGGGTCAGGACTAACCAGTGTCCAGTAGTGTGAGTAGTGATTTGCTCATCACACTCAGGCCTGGCGGTTGTCCCTCGGCTCGTGGTTGTAACCAAGCTGGGACACTTCGGTGTCACAGTGGTGGAGGTAGGTTTTGGCCTGGTTCCTACCGTGATCTGGTGGGCACAGTAAGAAGCAGCACGTCCTTTTATCATCCAAAAGACATAACAAACCTTCAAACAGGAACACATTAGGGTTATATTTAATACTGAGACCTTTTTTACAATTCTGAGTTCGCCAAATGATCCATAGATAGTCTGGCAGCACGGTAGCCTTGTGGATAGCACAATTGCTTCACAGCTCCAGGGTCCCAGGTTCGATTCCGGCTTGGGTCACTGTCTGTGCGGAGTCTGCACATCCTCCCCGTGTGTGCGTGGGTTTCCTCCGGGTGCTCCGGTTTCCTCCCACAGTCCAAAGATGTGCAGGTTAGGTGGATTGGCCATGATAAATTGCCCTTAGTGTCCAAAATTGCCCTTAGTGTTGGGTGGGGTTCCTGGGTTATGGGGATAGGGTGGAGGTGTTGACCTTGGGTAGGGTGCTCTTTCTAAGAGCCGGTGCAGACTCGATGGACCGAATGGCCTCCTTCTGCACTGTAAATTCTATGAAAAGTCTTACAACAGCAGGTTAAAGTCCAACAGGTTTGTTTCAAATCACTAGCTTTCGGAGCACTGCTCCTTCCTCAGGTGAATGAAGAGGTAGGTTCCAGAAACATATATATAGACAAAGTCAAAAATGCAAGACAATGCTTTGAATGAGAGCATTTCCAGGTAATTAAGTCTTTACAGATCCAGAGATAGGGGTAATCCCAGGTTAAAGAGGTGTGAATTGTCTCAAGGCAGGACAGTTGGTAGGATTTTGCAAGCCCAGGCCAGATGGTGGGGGGTGAATGTAATGCGACATGAATCCAAAGTCCCGGTTGAGGCCGTTCTCATGTGTGCGGAACTTGGCTATAAATTTCAGCTCGGCGATTTTGCGTTATCGCGCGTCCTGAAGGCCGCCTTGGAGAACGCTTACCCGGAGATCAGAGGCTGAAGTGTTCCCCGATTGGAAGGGAACATTCCTGCCTGGCGATTATCCGTGGGCTTGTGGTAGCGCACGGTACCGCAAGCCCACGGATAACCTCACCATGCTCCACTTCTCCAGTTTCCACCCTAAACACATTAAAGAAGCCAGTCCCTATGGACAAGCCCTCCGTATACACAGGATCTGTTCAGACAAGGAGGAGAGTAACAGACCCTCAAAGATTCCCTCGTACTAACTGGATATGCCGCTCGACTCACTGATCAACAGTTCCAACGCGCCACAGCAAACAACTGCACCAACCTCCTCAGAAGATAAACACGGGACACAACCGGCAGAGTACCCTTCGTCGTTCAGTACTTCCGCGGAGCGGAGAAACTACGACATCTTCTTCGCAGCCTTCAACACGTCATCGATGAAGATGAACATCTTGCCAATGCCATCCCCACACCCCCACTACTTGCCTTCAAACAACTGTGCAACCTCAAACAAACCATTGTTTGCAGCAAACAGCCCAGCCTTCAGAACAGTGACCACGACACCACACAACCCTGTCACAGCAATCTCTGCAAGACGTGCCAGACCATCGACGTGGGTACTGTTATGGGCCAGCGTTTAGAGAACCCCAAAGTGTATCATGGAGTTCACCTGACCCACAACTTTTAATAGATTGTGGTATGGGGAGCACAGGGCTCACTCTACAGGTATGGTACAGCAGAAAATGGATCAGTGGTTTTTAAAACAAAACAATGTTTATTCTATGAACGCAAGTTAACCTTTCTAAAACAAACAGTGAATATCTTAGCAACCAGTAAATCAAATACACCCCCCAAAGAATACAACACTAAGTAATCTGTATGCTGCCCTTTTAACATCCAAAAGACATAACAAACCTCCAAACAGGAACACATTAGGGTTATATTTAATACTGAGACCTTTTTTACAATTCTGAGTTCGCCAAATGATCCATAGATAGTCTTTGCGTGGCAGAGATCAACAGCAGTGCAGCTCACTGCAAGAACACAGACACACCCAAGCTCTTCCCAAACTGAAACTCCAAAAAGCAGAAGTGGAGCTCAGCTCCACCCACACTCTGACATCACTCCAGTAACATGAACAGCTCCATTTCTTAAAGGTACATTTCGTAAACACCCATTTCTTAAAGGGTACTCTCACGTGACTACCACCATTACACGTGAGAACACCACCCACCAAGTACGCGGTACATACTCGTGCGACTCAGCCAACGTTGTCTACCTCATATGCTGCAGGAAAGGATGCCCTGAAGCGTGGTACATTGGCGAGACCATGCAGACGCTGCGACAACGGATGAATGGACATCGCGCAACAAGCGCCAGGCAGGCAGGAATGTTCCCTTCCAGTCGGGGAACACGTCAGCAGTCAAGGGCATTCAGCCTCAGATCTCCGGGTAACTGTTCTCCAAGGCGGCCTTCAGGACGCGTGACAACGCAAAATCTCTGAGCCAAAACTTATAGCCAAGTTCTGCACACATGAGTACAGCCTTAACCGGGACCTTGGATTCATTGCATTGCATTACATTTATCCCCCACCATCTGGCATGGGCTTGCAAAATCCTACCAACTGTCCTGGCTTGTGACAATTCACACCTCTTTAACCTGGGGTTACCCCTATCTCTGGATCTGTAAAGACTTAATTACTTGCAAATGCTCGCATTCAAAGCATTGTCTTGTATTTTTGACTTTGTCTATATATATGAATTTCACCCTCTCCAATTGAATGAACCCTGCCATATCGCTGATCCAGGATTCCACGCTTGGGGGCCTCGCATTTTTCCACTGAAGGAGAATCCTTCGCCGGGCTACCAGGGAAGCAAAGGCCAGAATTCCGGCCTCTTTCGCCTCCTGCACTCCCGGTTCCTCTGCCACCCCAAATATTGCGAGCCCCCAGCCCGGTTTGACCCTGGATCCTACCACCCTCGACACCGTCCTCGCTACACCCTTCCAAAATTCCTCCAGCGCTGGGCATGCCCAGAACTTATGGGTGTGGTTTGCTGGGGTCCCTGAGCACCTAACACACCTGTCCTCACCCCCAAAGAACTGGCTCATCCTTGTCCCGGTCACGTGTGCCCTGTACAGCACCTTAAACTTTATGAGGCTGAGCCTCGCGCACAAAGAGTTCACCCTCACATCCCCTCTTTAATCTCCTCTCCCAACTCCTCCTCCCACTTACCTTTCAACTCCACCACCGAGGCCTCCTCCTCCTCCTGCATCACCTGGTAAGTTTCCGAGATCTTCCCCACTCCCCCCCCGAGAGCACCCTGTCCTGTACGTGCAGTAGCCGCAGGAATTCCACCACCTGCCGTCTGGCAAACGCCCTTACCTGTAAGTACCTGAAGGTGTTCCCCAGGGGGAGCCCGTACTTCTCCTCCAGCTCACCCAAGCTCGCGAACTTCCCGTCCAAAAACAGGTCCCCTGTCCTGTCGTATCCCTGTCCTGTGCCACCCTGAAAACCCTCCACCTGTTCTTCCTGGGGCGAACCGGTGGTTCCCCTGTAATGGGGTCCACGCCGAGGCCCCAACTTGCCCCCTATGCCGCCTCCACTGCCCCCAGATTTTGAGGGCCGCCACCACCACCGGGCTCGTGGTATACCTCCTTGGAGTGGCAGCGGCGCCGTTGCCAGCGCCCCCAGACTCGTACCCACACAGGACGCCGTCTCCAGCCTCTTCCATGCAGCCCCCTCCCCCTCCATCACCCACTTGCGCACCATCGTCGCATTGGCGGCCCAGTTGTACCCACAGAGGTCGGGCAGCGCCAGTCCCCCCCTATCTCTACTCCGCTCCAGGAACACCCTTCTCACCCTCGGAGTCCCTCGCGCCCACACAAACCCCATTATACTCCTGTTAACCCGCCTGAAAAAAGCCTTCGGGATAAACACGGGGAGGCACTGGAACAGGAACAAAAACCTTGGGAGCATCGTCATTTTGATTGACTGCACCCTACCCGCCAAGGACAGCGGCAACGCGTCCCCCCTCCTCCATTTGCTCCACCAGCCTTGTAAAGTTAAGCTTATGCAGGGCCCCCCAGCTCCTGGCCACCTGGTCCCCCAAATATCTGAAGCTCCTCTCCGCCCTTTTTTCGTGGGAGCTCGCCAATCCCCCTCTCCTGGTCCCCTAGCTGAACTACGAACAGCTCTTCCCCATATTGAGCTTGTACCCCGAAAAGTCCCCGAATTCCCTAAGCATCCTCATTACCTCTGGCATTCCTCCCACCGGGTCCGCCTCATACAGCAGCAGGTCGTCCGCATAAAGCGACACCCTGTGCTCCTCCCCACCCCGCACCAACCCCATCCAGTTCCTCGACTCTCAGTGCCATAGCCAGGGGTTCAATAGCCAGTGCGAAGAGCAGGGGGGACAGGGGACACCCCTGTCTCGTCCCTCGGTGCAATCGAAAGTACTCGGACCTCCTCCTATTTGTGGTCACACTCGCCATCGGGACCTCATACAACAGCCTAACCCACCTGACAAACCCCTCCCCAAACCCGAACCTCTTCAGCACCTCCCACAGGTACCCCCACTCTACCCTATCGAAGGCTTTCTCAGCGTCCATCGCCACCACTATCTCTGCCTCCCCCTCCCTCGCCGGCATCATGATAACATTCAAAAGCCTCCACACATTTGCGTTCAACTGCCTCCCCTTCACAAACCCCGTCTGGTCTTCATGGATGATCTGCAGCACACAATCCTCATGGCTAAGACCTTCGCCAGCTCCTTGGCATCTACATTTAGCAAGGAAATCAGTCTGTAAGACCCACATTGCAGGGGATCCCTGCTTCAGGATCAAGGAGATCAGTACCCGGGACATCGTCGGGGGTAAAGCCCCCCCCTCCCTTGCCTCATTAAAGGTCCTAACTAACAGCGGGCCCAACAGGTCCATATATTTTTTATATCACTCGACCGGGAAACCATCCGGCCCCAGTGCCTTCCCCGCCTGCATGCTTCCTATCCCTTTGATCAGCTCCTCCAGCCCAATCGGGGCCCCCAATACCGCCACCAGTCCCTCTTCCACCTTTGGAAACCTCAATTGGTCCAGGAAACGGCCCATCCCTCTCTCCTCCCGTGGGGGCTCAGATCGGTACAATTCCTTGTAGAAGTCCCTTAAGACCCCATTTATGCCAACCCCACTCCATACCATGCTCCCTCCCCTGTCCTTAACTCCCCCGATCTCCCTAGCTGCATCCCGCTTCGAAGCTGATGCGCCAGCATCCGGCTTGCCTTTTCCCCATACTCGTAGACCGCCCCCTGGGCGTTCCTCCACTGCACCTCCGCCTTCCTGGTGGTCACCAGGTCGAATTCGGCCTGGAGGCTGCGCCTCTTCCTCAACAATCCTTCCTCAGGCTCTTCCGCATACCTCCTGTCTACCCTCACCATCTCCCCCACCAGCCTCTCCCTCTCCCCTCGCTCCCTCCGCTCCTTGTGGGCCCTGATGGAGATCAGCTCTCCCCTCACCACCGCCTTCAGTGCCTCCCATACCATCCCCACTCGGACCTCCCCGTTGTCGTTGGTCTCCAAGTACCTCTCTATACTTCCTCGGACCCGCTCGCTCACCTCCTCGTCCGCCAACAGCCCCACCTCCAAGCGCCACAGCGGGCACTGGTCCCTCTCCTCCCCCATCTCCAAGTCCACCCAATGCGGGGCGTGGTCCGAAATGGCTATTGCTGAATTCTCGGTATCCTCTACTCTCGCTATCAGCGCCCTACTCAAAATGAAAAAGTCGATTCGAGAATAAGCCTTATGGACATGTGAGAAGAATGAAAATTCCCTAGCCCCCGGCCTTGCAAATCTCCAAGGGTCCACCCCTCCCATTTGGTCCATAAATCCCCTCAGCACTCTAGCCGCCGCCAGCTTCCTACCCGTCCTAGACCTGGAGTGATCCAGTGCCGGATCCAACACCGTTTTAAAGCCTCCCCCCATTATCAGGCCCCCCACTTCCAAGTCTGGGATCCGACCCAACATACGCTGCATAAAACCCGCATCGTCCCAGTTCGGAGCATACACATTGACCAGTACCATCCTCTCTCCCTGCAACTTACCACTTACCATTATGTACCTACCGCCATTATCTGCCACAATGCTCGACGCCTCGAATGACACCTTCTTTCCCACCAAGATCGCTGTTTTTTTGGCATCTAGCCCCGAGTGAAACACCTGACCTACCCACCCTTTCCTCAGTCTTACCTGGTCTGCCACCTTCAGGTGTGTCTCCTGGAGCATAACTACATCCGCCTTGAGCCCCTTCAGGTGCGCGAACACGCGGGCCCGCTTGACCGGCCCATTCAGTCCCCTTACATTCCAGGTTATCAGCCGGATCAGGGGGCTACCCGCCCCCCTCCCCCGCCGACTAGCCATGACCCCTCCTCGGCCAGCCATGCGCCCGCACCCCACACCCGGCCTGTTCCCCGCAGCGGCATATCCCCGTCTCGAACCCCCCCCCCCACTCGCTCCAGCTCCTCCTTGACCTTAGCAGCAGCAACTCGATTCCCCCTCACCCCCCCCTCCCGGGCTAGGGCCCATCCTAGCTGGTTTACTCCCCCCATTGCACTTCCGCAAGTCGGCCACTCCCGCCTCACCTTCGACTCCTCCCATTGTGTGGCACACCCTCCTCTCCTGCTCCCCATCCACAGGCTCTCCCCCTCCCCCCTCCGTTCTAAGTGCGGGAAACAATCCTCGCTTCCCCGCACCGGCCCCGCCCCCCCAATCTTCGGCGCGGGAAAAAAGCCCGCGCTCTCCACCTACCAGGCCCCGCCACCAACCAAAACAGTGCCCAACCCGGCCCATCCACCCTCCCCAACCCGAAAGAGAAAAACACAGAGAAAAAGAAACCCAAAACAATGCAAAGGCCCCCCGCCCCCCCCCCCCGAACCAAAAATAGGCATAACATATCCACCGCAGTCCCCAATCGCCCATCCCGACCCTCAGTCTGTGTCCAGCTTCTCGGCCTGAACAAGGGCCCACGCTTCCTCCGGAGACTCAAAATAATGGTGCCGGTCCTTGTAGGTGACCCACAATCGCGCCAACTGCAACATGCCAAACTTCACCCCCTTCCTGTGCAACACCACCTTCACTCGATTGTACCCGGCCCTCCTCTTCGCCACCTCCGCACTCCAGTCCTGGTATATTCGAACCTCTGCGTTCTCCCACCTGCTGCTCCTGTCCTTCTTGGCCCACCTGAGCACACACTCCCGATCGACGAACCAATGGAACCGCACCAGCACCGCCCGCGGAGGCTCGTTAGCCTTGGGCCTCCTCGCCAACACTCTATGGGCCCCTTCCAGCTCCAGGGGCCCCTGGAAGGACCCCGCTCCCATCAGCGAGTTCAACATGGTGACCACATAGGCCCCCACGTCCGGCCCCTCCGGGAGGCCCAGAATCCGCAGATTCTTCCGCCTCGACCGATTCTCCATCTCCTCGAACCGCTGCTGCCATTTCTTGTGGAGCGCCTCGTGCGCCTCCACCTTTACCGCCAGGCCTAAGATCTCGTCCTCATTGTCAGAGATCTTTTGTCAAGCCTCTCGGATCGCCACCCCCTAGGCCGTCTGTGTCTCCAGCAGCTTATCAATAGAAGCCTTCATTGGCTCCAGCAGGTCGATTTTAATCTCTCTGAGGCAGCGCTGGATACCCTCCTGTTGCTCCTCCGCCCACTGCCTCCACGCTGCCTGGTCTCCGCCCTCCGCCATTTTGTCCTTCTTCCCCCCCTTCTTCGGGTCCACCACCATCTTTTCTGTCGCCCCGCTCCTAGTTAAAGCCATATACTGATGGGGAGCTGTTATTAACTCCTTCGCACACCGGGAAACGTTGCAACCGGAAGTCTCGAGAGAGAATCCTTTTGGCAGTGTTCGCTTCGCCAATCTGCCCCCAAAAGTCTGTGGAAACTCCTGAAAAAGGTCTGAGAGGCCGTTCCAGACGGGAGCTGCCGAATGCGCGACCTACTCCTCCATGGCCGCCACCGGAAGCCTCGTCCCCGCTTCTTCAATGGCCTTGGTGAGATCTTTTCACAGTTGTTCCCTCTGCTGCTAGAATTCCCCTTTAATAAAGGCCCTCAAGTCAGCTTGAAGCCTTTAAGCTTGCCCTTCCCCCGCCTGCATGCTGGAAGAGGCTTTTGTCGTTCCTGCAGCTCAGCCAAATCTTTTACTGTTTCTGCTGGGTCTGGTAACCAAGAGACATACCATTCCTGGGGGACACTGTCGGGGGAATGTTGCAGTCTTCTTCCCACACCGGGAAATGTTGAAAAAATGCCATTGGGGGCCCTGTAAAGAGCCCAAAAGTCCGTTCCAAGCGGCCGAACATGCAACCTAGCTCTGCATAGCCGCAACCGGAAGTCCGCATTTGCCTTCCTAACTGCCGACTGAACCTGCACGTTAATTTGAAGAGAATCTTGAACAAGGACTCCTAAGTCCTTTTGTGCTGCTGATTTCCTAAGTATTTCCCCATTTAGAAAATAGTCCATGCCTCCATTCCTCCTTCCAAGTGCTTACCTCACACTTTTCCACATTGTATTCCATCTGTCACTTTTTTGGCCACTCTCCTAGCCTGTCCAAGTCAAGCAGCCCGCCTGCTTCCTCAATCCTACCTGTCTCTCTCTACGTATTTTTCTATCAACTGCAATCTTAGCAACCCCCTAGTTGCCACACTCCGCCACCTATTCAGGTACACTGAGGGAGAATTCAGAATGTCCAATTCACTTAACAAGCACATCTTTCAGGACTTGTGGGAGGAAACTGGAAGATACCCATGCAGACACGGGGAGAAGGTGCAGACTCCGCACAGACAGTGACCCATGCTGGAATTGAATCCTGGCCCCTGTATTGTGGATAGTTGTGGTCCCAGCACCAATCCCTGAGACACACCACGAGTCACCATCCTGAAAAAGACCCTTTTATCCCCACTCTCTGTCTTCTGCCAGTCAGCCAATCCTAAATCCATGCCAGTGTCTGACCCTTAATAACATGGGCTCTTAACCTATTTAACAACCTTGTCAAAGACCATCTGGAAATCTAAATATATCAGGTCCACTGGTTCTCCTTTCTCTAACTTTCTTGTTACCTCCTCAAGAAACTCTAATAGAATTATCAGACATGGCCTCCCCGTGACAAAGATAACTGGCCTATAATTTCCCGTCTTCTGCCTCCCTCCCTTCTTAAAGAGGGGTTTTACATTAGCCATTTTCCAGTCCTCTGGGACCCTCCCTGCCTCCAGTGATTCCTGAAAGATCACCACCAATGCCTCCACAATCTCCTCAGCTCTCTTTTAGAAAGCTGGGATGTAGTCCATCTGGTCCAGGTGATTTATCCACCTTCAGTCCTTTCAGTTTCCCCAGAACCTTTCATTAGTATATATGCAGTCATTGGTTTTCGTGTCAGAGATGTCCGGCTCCTTCTGTTTCAATGGTGAGGAGGTCGATGTCGGTGGTTGCAACCAGAGATAGAATAGGGCCCAAAAGCATGCTAGCAATAGAATTCTGTGGGTATAAACAGATGCCTTCCGGCTCTCAGTTAGTATTATATCATTCGTATCATTTCCAATCCCTCCTGTTCTTTGTCCTCGGTTCCTTTGTCCCATAACCCGGGGTACTCTAGTGGTCCATTTACAAATCCAGGTTTTTGATTCTCACAAGTAGGGTTACATTAACACTGCAATGAAGTTTCTGTGAAAAGCCCCTAGTTGCCACATTCTGCCGCCTGTTCGGGTAAACAGAGGGAGAATTCAGAATGTCCAAATTACATAACAGCACATCTTTTGGGACTTGTGGGAGGATACCGGAGCACCCGGAGGAAACCCACGCAGAGAAGAGACAGGGAGAATGTGCAGACTCCACACGGACAGTGATCCAAGCCGGGAATCGAACCTGGGACCCAAGAGCTGTGAAGCAACAGTGCTAACCACTGTGTTACTGTGCTCAGGTTATTCTTATTCCTAGTGCAGCGGCCTCGAGGGCCATGGCTGAACTTTCCATTTTAATCTTGCAGGGATGGCCTGGTTCCACTAAGGCACATTGTATGCATTGTCAGCAGAATTTGACCACGTCCCTGTCCATGCAGTATGAGGCTCACCCCCCACATACTTCCTTGCTCCATCCAGGTACAGGTAATCACTTCCTCTCCCACAAGTGCCTCTTCCGCCAAGTCCCCCAAGTCTCCTCATCTACCTCCGCTGCACATTCATGATCCGTTTCTTGTACTGTCAATACACCCACGGGGTTTTCTCTCATATCCTTTCTGATTTCTACATGTCTGTCCCCAGGTGGTATATTAACTTCCCATTTCGAGCATCTCCCATCGGAGATGTTAACAGGCAATGGTTAATTCTCTGCTTGTTTGAAAAGTGGCGGAATAAAAGTTTTCAACTGGACGTCATTACGTCACTACCCCTCTTTGTTTCGACCTAACCAGAAACCCTTTTGCGTTGTGTTAGTTGTGTCAGGAATAATTCTTTTTTTTTTTTAAACCTGGCACAACATTTTAACATAAGATCAATCCAACAATCAATCTCAAAGTTTGCAGATGATACCAAATTGGGTAGGAGGGTGAATTGTGACGAGGATGCAGGGATCCTACAGCAAGAACTGGAATGGTTGGGCGAGTGGGCAAATCAATGGCAGATGCAGTATAATTTGGATAAGTATGAGGTTATTCATTTTGGAAGCAAAAACAGGAAGGCAGATTACTACCTGAATGGTGGTAAATTGGGAGAGGGGAGTGCGCAGCGTGACCTGGGTGTCCTTGTGCACCATTCGCTGAAGGTAAGCATGCAAGTGCAGCAGGCGGTAAAGAAGGCTAATGGTATGTTGGCCTTCATTGCGAGAGGTTTCGAGTGCAGAAGCAGGGATGTGTTGCTGCAATTGTGCAGGGCCTTGGTGAGGCCACACTTGGAGTATTGTGTGCAGTTTTGGTCTCCTTCTCTGAGGAAGGATGTTCTTGCTCTTGAGGGAGCGCAGCGAAGGGATGGCGGGACTGTCATATGAGAAGAGATTGACGTGTTATGCTCCTCTTGCTCAACGTGGGAGCTCAGGGATGTGGCTGGTGTCCCTGGCCCCTTCACGTGCGGGAAGTGTGTCCAGCTGCAGCTCTTGTTAGACTGCATTACGGCCCTGGAGCTGCGGATGGACTCACCTTGGAGCATCCGCGATGCTGAGGAGGTCGTGGACCACATTTAGCAAATTGGTCATACCACAGATTAGGATTGCTGAGGGAGAAAGGGAATGGGTGACCAAAAGGCAGAGAAAAAGCAGGAAGGCAGTGCAGGTGTCCCCTGCGGTCATCTCCCTCCAAAACAGGTATACCGGTTTGGATACTGTTGGGGCAGATGGCTCACCAGGGGAAGGCAGCAGTAGCGAGGTTCATGTCACCGTGGCTGGCTCTGCTGTACAGAAGGGCAGGAAAAAGAGTGGAAGGGCAATAGTCATAGGGGATTCAATTGTAAGGGGAGTAGATAGGCGGTTCTGTGGTCAAAAACGAGACTCCCGAATAGTATGTTGCCTCCCAGGTGCACGTGTCAGGGATGTCTCAGATCGGCTGCAGAGCATTCTGAAGGGGGAGGGTGAACAGCCAGTTGTCGTGGTGCATATAGGCACCAATGATATAGGTAAAAAAAACAGGATGAGGTCCTACAAGCAGAATTTAGGGAGTTCGGAGCCAAGTTAAAAAGTTGGACCTCAGAGGTAGTAATCTCAGGATTGCTACCAGTGCCACGTAGTAGTCAGAGTAGAAATGAAAGAATAGGCAGGATGAATGCGTGGCTTGAGAGATGGTGCAGGAGGGAGGGGTTCAGAGTTTTGAGACATTGGGGCCGGTTCTGGGGGAGGTGAGACTACTACAAATTGGACGGTCTACACCTGGGCTGGACTGAAACCAATGTCCTTGGGGTTGCTTTTGCGAACGCTGTTGGGGAGGGATGCTTTTCTAATTGGAGGGCTGTGACCAGTGGTGTTCCACAGGGATCAGTGCTGGGACCTTTGCTCTTTGTAGTATATATAAATGATTTGGAGGAAAATGTAACTGGTCTGATTAGTAAGTTTGCAGATGACACAAAGGTTAGTGGAATTGCGGATAGCGATGAGGACTGTCTGAGGATACAGCAGGATTTAGATTGTCTGGAGACTTGGGCGGAGAGATGGCAGATGGAGTTTAATCCGGACAAATGTGAGGTAATGCATTTTGGAAGGGCTAATGCAGGTAGGGAATATACAGTGAATGGTAGAACCCTCAAGAGTATTGAAAGTCAAAGAGATCTAGGAGTACAGGTCCACAGGTCATTGAAAGGGGCAACACAGGTGGAGAAGGTAGTCAAGAAGGCATACGGCATGCTTGCCTTCATTGGCCGGGGCATTGAGTATAAGAATTGGCAAGTCATGTTGCAGCTGTATAGAACCTTAGTTAGGCCACACTTGGAGTATAGTGTTCAATTCTGGTCGCCACACTACCAGAATGATGTGGAGGCTTTAGAGAGGGTGCAGAAGAGATTTACCAGAATGTTGCCTGGTATGGAGGGCATAAGCTATGAGGAGCGATTGAATAAACTCGGTTTGTTCTCACTGGAACGAAGGAGGTTGAGGGGCGACCTGATAGAGGTATACAAAATTATGAGGGGCATAGACAGAGTGGATAGTCAGAGGCTTTTCCCCAGGGTAGAGGGGTCAATTACTAGGGGGCATAGGTTTAAGGTGAGAGGGGCAAGGTTTAGAGTAGATGTACGAGGCAAGTTTTTTACGCAGAGGGTAGTGGGTGCCTGGAACTCACTACCGGAGGAGGTAGTGGAAGCAGGGACGATAGGGACATTTAAGGGGCATCTTGACTAATATATGAATAGGATGGGAATAGAAGGATACGGACCCAGGAAGTGTAGAAGATTGTAGTTTAGTCGGGCAGTATGGTCGGCACGGGCTTGGAGGGCCGAAGGGCCTGTTCCTGTGCTGTACATTTCTTTGTTCTTTGTTCTAATGTGGCAGGGGGATGGGAACCAAATGAGGAGGTTAGTGGACAGTAAGGAGGTAATAACTAAAGCCGGTAAGGAACTAGATCATGAAGTCAGAATGACTAAGGGGAAGAGTAGACAGGGAGCAGATGATGAATGCAAAGGGACTGGTGGTCTGAAGTGTATTTGTTTTAATGCAAGAAGTGTAGTACGTAAGGCAGATGAACTTAGGGCTTGGATCAGTACCTGGGAGTATGATGTTATTGCTATTACTGAGACTTGGTTGAGGGAAGGGCATGATTGGCAACTAAATATCCCAGGATAGCGATGCTTCAGGCAGGATAGAGAGGGAGGTAAAAGGGGTGGAAGAGTTGCATTACTGGTCAGAGAGGATATCACAGCTGTGCTGAAGGAGGGCACTATGGAGGACTCGAGCAGTGAGGCGATATGGGCAGAGCTCAGAAATAGGAAGGGTGCGGTAACAATGTTGGGGCTGTACTGCAGACCTCCCAACAGCGAGCGTGAGATAGAAGTACAAATATGTAAACAGATTATGGAAAGATGTAGGAGCAACAGGGTGGTGGTGATAGGAGATTTGAATTTTCCCAACATTGACTGGGATACACTTAGTGTCAGAGGTCTAGATGGAGCAGAATTTGTAAGGAGCATCCAGGAGGGTTTTCTAGGTCAATATGTAAATAGTCCAACTCGGGAAGGGACCATACTGGACCTGGTGTTGGGGAATGAGCCCGGCCAGGTGGTTGAAGTTTCAGTCGGGGATTACTTTGGGAATAGTGATCACAGCTCCGTATGTTTTAGAATACTCATGGACAAAGACGAGAGTGGTCCTAAAGGAAGAGTGCTAAATTGGGGGAAGGCCAACTATACCAAAATTCAGCAGGAGCTGGGAAATGTGGATTGGGAGCAGCTGTTTGAAGGTAAATCCACATTTGATATGTGGCAGGCTTTTAAAGCGAGGTTGATTAGAGTGCAGGACAGACATGTCCCTGTGAAAATGAGGGATAGAAAGGGCAAGATTAGGGAACCATGGATGACAGGTGAAATTGTGAGACTAGCAAAGAGGAAAAAGGAAGCATAAAGAAGGTCTAGGCGACTGAAGACAGACAAAGCTTTGGAAGAATATCGGGAATGTAGGACCAACCTGAAACGAGGAATCAAGAGGGCTAAAAGGGGTCATGAAATATCTTTAGCAAACAGGGTTAAGGAAAATCCCAAAGCCTTTTATTCATTTATAAGAGGCAAGAGGGTAACTAGAGAAAGGGTTGGCCCACTCAAGGACAAAGGAGGAAAGTTATGCGTGGAGAAAATGGGTGAGATTCTTAACAAGTACTTTGCATCGGTATTCACCGAGGAGAGGAACATGACGGATATTGAGGTTAGGGATAGATGTTTGATTACTCTAGGTCAAGTCGGCATAAGGAGGGAGGATGTGTTGGGTATTCTAAAAGGCATTAAGGTGGACAAGTCCCCAGGTCCGGATGGGATCTATCCCAGGTTGCTGAGGGAAGTGAGAGAGGAAATAGCTGGTGCCTTAACAGATATCTTTGCAGCATCCTTGAACACGGGTGAGGTACCGGAGGACTGGAGAATTGCTAATGTTGTCCCCTTGTTTAAGAAGGGTAGCAAGGATAATCCAGGTAATTATAGACCGTGAGCCTGATGTCAGTGGTAGGGAAGCTGCTGGAGAAGATACTGAGGGATAGGATCTATTCCCATTTGGAAGAAAATGGGCTTATCAGTGATAGGCAACATGGTTTTGTGCACGCAAGGTCATGTCTTACCAACTTAATAGAATTCTTTGAGGAAGTGACGAAGTTGATTGATGAGGGAAGGGCTCTAGATGTCATATACATGGACTTCAGTAAGGCATTTGATAAGGTTCCCCATGGTAGGCTGATGGAGAAAGTGAAGTCTCATGAGGTCCAGGGAGTACTAGCTAGATGGATAAAGAACTGGCTGGGCAACAGGAGACAGAGAGTAATAGTGGAAGGGAGTTTCTCAAAATGGAGAACTGTGACCAGTGGTGTCCCACAGGGATCCGTGCTGGGACCACTGTTGTTTGTGATATAACATAAATGATCTGAGGAAAGTATAGGTGGTCTAATTAGCAAGTTTGCAGATGACACTAAGATTGGTGGAGTAGCAGATAGTGAAGGGGACTGTCAGAGAATACAGCAGAATATAGATAGATTGGAGAGTTGGGCGGAGAAATGGCAGATAGAGTTCAATCCGGGCAAATGCGAGGTGATGCATTTTGGAAGATCCAACTCAAGAGTGAACTATGCGGTAAATGAAAAAGCCCTGGGGAAAATTGATGTACAGAGAGATCTGGATGTTCAGGTCCATTGTACCCTGAAGGTGTTCAAGAAGGCATACGGCATGCTTTCCTTCATCAGAAGGGGCATTAAGTACAAGAGTTGGCAGGTCATGTTACAGTTGTCTAAGACTTTGGTTCGGCCACATTTGGAATACTGCGTACCGTTCTGGTCGCCACATTACCAAAAGGATGTGGATGCTTTGGAGAAGGTGCAGAGGAGGTTCACCAGGATGTTGCCTGGTATGGAGGGCACTAGCTATGAAGAGAGGTTGAGTAGATTAGGATTATTTTCATTAGAAAGACGGAGGTTGAAGGGGGACCTCATTGAGGTCGGCAAAATCATGAGGTATAGACAGGGTGGATAGCAAGAAGCTTTTTCCCCAGATTGTAGGACTCAATTACTAGGGGGCACGAGTTCAAGGTGAGAGGGGAAAAGTTTAAGGGAGATATGCGTGGAAAGTTCTTTACGCAGAGGATGGTGGGTGCTGGAACACATTGCCGGCGGAGGTGGTAGAGGCGGGCACGATAGTGTCATTTAAGATGTATCTAGACAGATACATGAATGGGCAGGGAGCAGAGGGATAAAGATCCTTAGAAAATAGGCGACAGTTTTAGATAGAGGATCAGGGTCCGTGTTGAAGAGAAGGTCGAGATGATCAGAGTCTGTGTTGATGAGAAGGTCGAGGAAAATCAGGGCCTTTGAAGAGAAGGTCAAGAGGATCAGGGTCCGTGTTGAAGAGAAGGTCAAGAGGATCAGGGTCCATATTGAAGAGAAGGTCAAGAGGGTCAGGGTCTGTGCTAAAGAGAAGGTCAAGAGGGTCAGGGTCCATGTTGAAGAGAAGGTCAAGAGGATCGGGGTCCATGTTGAAGAGAAGGTCAAGAGGATCAGGGTCCGTCTTGAAGAGAAGGTCAAGAGGATCAGGGTCCGTGTTGAAGAGAAGGTCGAGGTGGATCAGGGTCTGTGGTAAAGAGAAGGTCAAGGAGGATCAGGGCCTATGTTGAAGAGAAGTCAAGGAGGATCAGGGTCTGTGTTGCAGAGATGGTCGAGAGGATCAGGGCCCATTAAAGAGAAGGGTGACGCGGGTCAGGGCCTGTATTGAAGAGAATGTCAAGAAGGACCATGGTTTGTGTTGAATAGGAGATCGAAGAGCATCAGGATCTGTGTTGAAGAGAAGGTCGGGGAGGATTGGAGCCTCTGTAGAAGAGGAAGTTGAGGAAGGTGTTGAAGATAAGGTTGAGAAGATCAGGGTGCGTGTTGAAGAGAGGGTCGAGAAGATCAGAGTCCGTATTGAAGAGAAGGTCGAGAAGATCAGAGTCCGTGTTGAAGAGAAGGTCGAGAAGATCAGGGTGCGTGTTGAAGAGAAGGTCGAGAAGATCAGAGTCCGTGTTGAAGAGAAGGTCGAGAAGATCAGAGTCCGTGTTGAAGAGAAGGTCGAGAAGATCAGGGTCCGTGTTGAAGAGAAGGTCGAGAAGATCAGGGTCCGTGTTGAAGAGAAGGTCGAGAAGATCAGGGTCCGTGTTGAAGAGAAGGTCGAGGAGGATGAGGTTCTTTGTTGAAGAGAAGGTTGAGGAGAATCAGGGCGCGTATTGAAGAGAAGGTTGAGGAGAATCAGGGCCCGTATTGAAGAGAAGGTCGAGAGGATCAGAGTCTGTGTTGATGAGAAGGTCGAGGAAAATCAGGGCCTTTGAAGAGAAGGTCAAGAGGATCAGGGTCCGTGTTGAAGAGAAGGTCGAGGTGGATCAGGGTCTGTGGCAAAGAGAAGGTCAAGGAGGATCAGGGTCTGTGTTGCAGAGATGGTCGAGAGGATCAGGGCCCATTAAAGAGAAGGGTGACGAGGATCAGGGCCTGTATTGAAGAGAATGTCAAGAAAGACAATGGTTTCTGTTGAATAGGAGATAGAAGAGCATCAGGATCTGTGTTGAAGAGAAGGTCGGAGAGGATTGGAGCCTCTGTAGAAGAGGAAGTTGAGGAAGGTGTTGAAGATAAGGTTGAGAAGATCAAGGTCTGTGTTGAAGAGAAGGTCGAGAAGATCAGGGTCCGTGTTGAAGAAAAGGTCGAGAAGATCAGGGTCCGTGTTGAAGAGAAGGTCGAGAAGAACAGGGTCTGTGTTGAAGAGAAGGTCGAGGAGGATCAGGGTCCGTGTTGAAGAGAAGGTCGAGAAAAACAGGGTCCGTGTTGAAGAGAAGGTCGAGAAGATGTAGGGTCCATGTTGAAGAGAAGGTTGAGGAGAATCAGGGCCCATATTGAAGAGAAGGTTGAGGAGAATCAGGGCCCGTATTGAAGAGAAGGTCGAGAGGATCAGAGTCTGTGTTGATGAGAAGGTCGAGGAAAATCAGGGCCTTTGAAGAGAAGGTCAAGAGGATCAGGGTCCGTGTTGAAGAGAAGGTCGAGGTGGATCAGGGTCTGTGGTAAAGAGGTCAAGGAGGATCAGGGTCTGTGTTGCAGAGACGGTCGAGAGAATCAGGGCCCGTTAAAGAGAAGGTTGACGCGGGTCAGGGCCTGTATTGAAGAGAATGTCAAGATGGACCATGGTTTGTGTTGAATAGGAGATCGAAGAGCATCAGGATCTGTGTTGAAAAGGTCGGGGAAGATCAACATCAGTATTGAAGAGAAGGTTGCGGTGCATCAACGTTAGTGTTGAAGAGAAGGTCGGGGAGGATTGGAGCCTCTGCAGAAGAGGAAGTTGAGGAAGGTGTTGAAGATAAGGTTGAGAAGATCAGGATCTCAGCTTTAGTATTTTTTTCCCACCAACTAATTAGTTGTGCAGGTTTTGAACTTTCTTCTAAATTTTGGAAAATGAAAGCTGAAAGTAGGACAGCATTTGCTCAGATCTGTAGTTTGTTTCCCATAAAAAGTATTGAATGTTCAGTGGCATCACTCCTGTGGTTTTGTAGTTTTCCCTCACATACATCTAAATTACAATTGGTGGGATTCCCGTACCGGAGCCCTAACAGTATTCACAGAACATTGTGTCCTCTGCCAGTGCTCTCCATGTCACTGACATACTCATCCAAAGGAACAGGGAAAGTGAGGAGACAGGACACAACCGTTGGCGTGTTGTGCGTGGTTAGAATTGCAATACTCCGTAGTACTGAAAATTTCACAGCCTCTGAAGGAACTGACTGTAACTGAACTCTCAGCAGGTCAAGTATCTCAGAGACCTGGTCCCGAAGTTCACTGCCACGCCTCTTAATGATGGTTTTCAGGAGGACAGCGGCTGCACTGGAACAGTTGGAGTGTTGGTCAGTCAGTCCTTTAAAGATGGCAAAGAGCAGATTGCTCAGCTGGTCATAGAATCATAGAATTTACAGTGCAGAAGGAGGCCATTTGGCCCATCGAGTCTGCACTGGCTCTTGGAAAGAGCACCCCACCCAAGGTCAACACCCCACCCTATCCCCATAACCCAGTAACCCCACCCAACACTAAGGGCAATTTTGGACACGAAGGGCAATTTATCATGGCCAATCCACCTAACCTGCACATCTTTGGACTGTGGGAGGAAACCGGAGCATCCGGAGGAAACCCACGCACACACGGGGAGGATGTGCAGACTCCGCACAGACAGTGACCCAAGCCGGAATTGAACCTGGGACCCTGGAGCTGTGAAGCGATTGTGCTATCCACAATGCTACCGTGCTGCCATGGGGCAAACAGTTCGAAATGACCTCCGTGATCTGACTGCATGTTTGAAAGAGGACTCAGCTGTCAATGTTGACAAATTCTTCTCTGACTGCTTTCAGAACATCGAGCTGCTCTTTGTGTTGATTCTGATTGGTACCTTCATATGAGAACTGAATAGACAGGATAATATACAAACTGTCCATGGCCAATTGCCCAATGGATGGTTACGGATCTACACAGCGTGGCATCAATCGTCCAATCAGAGTCCCAATGTTATTTAATGGTACAACATTTTTAACATCGAGTGTCTCCAAGTAACATTTCATCAGCTCGAAGGTTGTGCCCATGGCTCTCTCTCGTTCATAATCCTTTGTTGACATGATCCACTCTTTTACCTGCGGGAATATGGCCTGAAGACCTCGGCACTGAAAATGACAACAACAAACCCAGCCCTGTCAACCCTGCAAAGTCCTCCTCCCTAATGTCTGGGGCTTGTGTTATAATTGGGAGAGCTGCCTCACAGACGAGTCAAGCAATAGTCTGACAGTTGTACACACAAAACCACACCTCACAGATAAAATCCCACACCCCACCAGAGGTGGAGCATAGTGGTATACAGTCAGGAGAGTATTGTCCTGGGAGTCGTCAACATCGACTCTAGAACCCATGAAGTTCCATAGCATCAGGACATACATGGGCAAGGAAACCTCCTCCTGATAACCACTCAGTACTCCTCCATGTTGAAACCAGTTGGAAGAAGCAAGGGCACAGCATGTAGTCTGGATGTCCATCACCGAGAGTGGCTCGATAGCCACAGACCGAGCTGGCCGTGTCCTCAAGGGCAGAGCTGCTCAACGAGGTCGGTGGCAGGTGCTAAGGGAACCAACAGGAGGGAAAAACAAACTTGACCTCATCCTCACCAATCTGCCTGCCGCAGATGCAACTGTCCATGACACTATCGGTAGGAATGATTGCCACACAATCCTCATGGAGACAAAGTCTCATTTTCACATTTCAGGCGGCACAGTAGCATAGTGGTTAGCACAATTGCTTCACAGCTCCACGGTCCCAGGTACGATTCCTGGCTTGGGTCACTGTTTGTGCAGAGTCTGCACGTTCTCCCTGTGTCTGCGTGGGTTTCCTCCGGGTGCTCCGGTTTCCTCCCACTGTTCAAAGATGTGCAGGTTAGGTGGATTGGCCATAATAAATTTCCCTTGGTGTCCAAAAGAAAGGATAGGTGGGGTTACTGGGATAGGGTGGCGGTGTGGGCTTAGGTAAGTTGCTCTATCCAAGGGCCGGTGCAGACTTGATGGGCCGAATGGCCTCCTTCTGCACTGGAGATTCTATGATCTATTTAAGAGTAAGGAAAACTCAAGCAAAAATGCAAAACATTATTTGCCTGTATTGCAGAAGGATGTAGTTGAATTTTGCTGTTGTTAGGATCCTGCTGCAAATCGTTTGTCTGTTCTGTGCTTCCTTTCTAATCCCTGTCCTGCTGACTGCACAGTTCTTGCTGGCTACTGCCACACTAATACATTTGCTTAATCTATGAACTTTAGGCAAACCGAAACATGCCTGGTCTAATGGACTAGATAGGACTTCCCCTTTAGGTTCTGTGGCAAGCCTGTGATGTCAGTTTGATAGATTTGGCAAGCAGCCACTCAGTGAGTCTGGAATTCTAAGCTATCTCTTGTTGTTGCTTGCGATTGGTGAAGCCATTCAGGATCTCCAAGAAGAAAGGCAGATCATGTGAAGAGCTCCATTTTGTCCTGAGTTCGGTAAGAAGAGATTCAGCCAGGAAGCAGCTGGAAGGCCACTCTCTCTCTCTCTCTGCCAGGCGGTTTTTAAAATCTCCCAGTCAGACCTGGGAAGGTACTCATATTTAAAAGACAGACAGAGGTCAGAACTGTGAAGGGAACTTCTGGAGTGAATGATTGCAAGCAGTTTCTCACCAAGTCTGTAATACTAGAATCCTCTGTCTGAAAGGCTGGGAAGAACCCAATTTGAGAACATTCTTCATAATACAGCTGGAGTTTCTGCACTGAGATCAGATGATTGCAAACGGTCTGAGATTTCTCAGGTATAAAGCTCCAGTCATATCTCCGGGAGACATGACTCCATCTAGTGGTCAAGGGACAGAACTGCACCGACCTGAATCTTTTGTATGAACCAATTCCTCACAGGGTCACATTTGGAGACCGGCTCCTACAGAGGCCACAACTGCAGCAGCGGAATTTTATCTCAAACCTTTGGCTTCCATTTCCGTTATTCTAACCCTTTTACAGGCTCTTCATCATGTGCCTGTTTTGTGTGTGTCTGGGTGGAAAGTGGGACAGAGTTTGGGGAATAGGTAGACGAGTCGACTAGAGTACCAATTATTCCCTTTATATGTCCATCTTTTCCCGGGTTTGTTACTGGTTTCCTTATAGGTCTGGTGTCTGTAACTCATTGGAGCAGTCAGGTTAAAGATCTCAGGAAAACACAAATTATTGGTTAATTCACTTATGTTGGGACTCCGTGGTCTGTGGGGCTGGAATTGACCGTGCACTTGCCCAGGGTGTTGCAACACCAGACATGTCAGGTAATAGGGAAACCTCAGGTGGTAATTAAGCCAGCACCTTTAATACCCCTTACAGCATTTGAGGAACCTTTTACTTGGGTCCTCATTGATTGTGTGGGACCCCTGCCTAAAATGAAAAGTGGGAATCCATAATTATTGACCATAATGGATGTGCATATCAAATTTCCGGAGGCCATTCCATTAAGTAACATTACAGCTAAGAGGGTTGTAGAGGAGTTAATAAATTTTTTTACGAGATATGGACGACCAAAAGAAATTCAATCAGATCAGGAATCAAATTTGTCAAAGTCATCAGAGGAAGTTATGGGTACCTTAGGACACAGCACTTCAACTCAACTGCCTATTATCCGGAATCACAAGGGGCGTTAGAAAGATGACAAACTCCAAAGAACATGTTGAGCACGTACAGTCAGGATTGTAGACTCCAGGGAGCAGTCTCGCTGGGAGGAGCATCAAACTCGGTGAGTATAAAGTAACATATCTCGGTAATTCATGGCCTAGACTCCAGGGAGCAGTCTCCGTAGCCAGAGTATCGAACCCGGTGAGTATAAAGTAACTTACCTCAGGGATTCACGGCCTAGACTCCAGTGAGCAGTCTCGGTGAGCGGAGAATCGAACCCGGTGAGTATAAAGTAACTTACCTCAGGGATTCACGGCCCAGGCTCCAGGGAGCAGTCACCGAAGGCGGAGTATCGAACCCAATGAGTATAAAGTAACTTACCTCAGGGATTCACGGCCCAGACTCCAGGGAGCAGTCACCGAAGGCGGAGTATCGAACCCAGTGAGTATAAAGTAACTTATCTTGGGGACTTGTGGCCTAGTCTCCAGGGAGCAGTCCCCGAAGTCTCCAAGGGTGGAGTATTGAACTCGGTGAATAAAACGTAACTGACCTCGGGGATTCACGGCCTAGACACCAGGGGGCAGTCTCCAAGGGTGGAGTATCAAACTCGGTGATTATCAACTGACCTCGGGGATTCGTGGCCTAGACTCGAGGGAGCAGTCTCGGAGGGTGGAGTACCAAACTTTCTGAGTATAAAGTAACTGACCTCGGGGATTCACGGCCTAGACTCCAGGGAGCAGTCTCAGAGGGTGGTGTAACAAACCCGGTGAGAGTAAAGTAACTGACCTCGCCCATTCACGGCCTAGATTCCAGGGAGCAGTCTCCGAGGGAGGAGTATCAAACTCGGTGAGTATAAAGTAACTGACCTCGGGGATTCACGGCCTAGACTCCAGGGAGCAGTCTCCGAGGGCGGAGTATCAAACTCGGTGAGTATAAAGTAACTGACCTCGGGGATTCACGGTCTAGACTCCAGGGAGCAGTCTCAGAGGGTGGTGTATCAAACCCGGTGAGAGTAAAGTAACTGACCTCGCCCATTCACGGCCTAGACTCCAGTGAGCAGTCTCCGAGCGAGGAGTATCAAACTCGGTGAGTATAATGTAACTGACCTCGGGGATTCACGGTCTAGACTCCAGGGAGCAGTCTCCGAGCGAGGAGTATCAAACTCGTGAGTATAATGTAACTGACCTCGGGGATTCACGGCCTAGACTCCAGGGAGCAGTCTCAGAGGGTGGTGTATCAAACCCGGTGAGAGTAAAGTAACTGACCTCGGGGATTCACGGTCTAGACTCCAGGGAGCAGTCTCAGAGGGTGGTGTATCAAACTCGGTGAGAGTAAAGTAACTGACCTCGGGGATTCACGGTCTAGACTCCAGGGGCAGTCTCGGTGAGCAGAGTATCAAACTCGGTGAGTATAATGTAACTGACCTTGGGGATTCACGGTCTAGACTCCAGGGAGCAGTCTCAGAGGGTGGAGTATCAAACCCGGTGAGAGTAAAGTAACTGACCTCGGGGATTCACGGTCTAGACTCCAGGGGCAGTCTCGGTGAGCAGAGTATCAAACTCAGTGAGTATCAAGTAACTGACCTCGCCGATTCATGGCCGAGACTCCAGGGAGCAGTCTCTGAGGGCGGAGTATCAAACTCGGTGAGTATAAAGTAACTGACCTCGGGGATTCACGGCCGAAACTCCAGGGAGCAGTCTCTGAGGGCGGAGTATCAAACTCGGTGAGTATAAAGTAACTGACCTCGGGGATTCACGGCCGAAACTCCAGGGAGCAGTCTCGGAGGGCGGAGTATCAAACTCGGTGAGTATAAAGTAACTGACCTCGGGGATTCACGGCCGAAACTCCAGGGAGCAGTCTCGGAGGGCGGAGTATCAAACTCGGTGAGTATACAGTAACTGACCTCGGGGATTCACGGCCGAAACTCCAGGGAGCAGTCTCGGAGGGCGGAGTATCAAACTCAGTGAGTATCAAGTAACTGACCTCGGGGATTCACGGCCTAGACTCCAGGGAGCAGTCTCCGAGGGCGGAGTATCAAACTCGGTGAGTATAAAGTAACTGACCTCGGGGATTCCAGTGAAGCTGAAACCCCCCCCTGAAAAAGTGACATCAGAGGAAAGTTGTGACCGGAAAGGGAATCTGTACTAAATTTGAAAAACACACTGCAAAACTCATTAATACATAATTAGCCACTGGAGATGGCTGGGCAGGCGATGTGCTGTAGCCGCATGATGTGGGAGCTGCTGTGACCACATCTGCAGCAAGTGTTTGTTGCTCGAGGAATTGATGAGCTGGAGTCTGAGCTTCAGATGCTACGGCACAGCCGGTAGGGATAGAGTAACCTGGACGCTTTGTTTCAGGAGGTGGTCACACCCTGTAGATTAAGTACCTCAAATTCGGTTCGTGGTCGGGCAGGGTGTGACTGCAAGTGAGGCAGGTAGAATTAAGGGAAGGAGGAGTATCAGCTTTTGACCTTGTTCAACAGGTCTGAGGTACTTGCTCCCTGTGTGGATGAGGAAAAGGACTACAGGGAGGATGAGCTAGCCGACCACTGCACCATGGTACAGGAGGCCATTGAAGCAGGGGGAGCAAAAAGACAAGTGGTACTTGTAGGGGATTCTCTAATTAGGGCGATAGGTCGCATCCTTTGTAAGCAGGTTCGAGAGTCCCGCATGGTATGTTGCCTGCCCGGTATCATAAGACCATAAGACATAGGAGCATAATTAGGCCACTCGACCCATCGAGTCTACTCAGCCATTCAATCATGGCTGATATTTTTCTCATCCCCATTCTCCTGCCTTCTCCCCACAACCCCTGATCCCCTCATTAATCAAGAACCTATCTATCTCTGTCTTAAAGACATTCAGTGTTTAGCCTCCACAGCCTTCTGTGGCAAAGAGTTCCACAGATTCACCACCGTCTGGCTGAAGAAATTCCTCTTCAACTCTGTTTTAAAGGATCGTCCCTTTAGTTTTGAGATTGAGTCCTCTGCTTTCAAGTGGAAACATCCTCTCCACGTCCACTCTATCCAGGCCTCACAGTATCCTGTAAGTTTCAATAAGATCCCCCCTCATCCTTCTAAACTCCAATGAGTACAGACCCAGAATCCTCAGCGGTTCCTCATATGACAAACTCTTCATTCCAGGGATCATTCTTGTGAACCTCCTTTGAACCCTTTCCAAGGTCAGCACATCCTTCCTTAGATACAGTGCCCAAAACTGCTCACAATACTCCAAATGGGATGTGACCAGAGCCTTATGTAGCCTCAGAAGTACATCCCTAGTCTTGTATTCTCGCCCTCTCTACATGAATGCTAACATTGCATTTGCCTTCCTTACTGCCGATTGAACCTGCACGTTAACCTGAAGAGAATAGTGAACAAGGACTCCCAAGTCCTTTTGTGCTTCTGATTTCCTAAGCATCTCCCCAATTAGAAAATAGTCTATGCCTCCATTTCTCCTTCCAAAGTGCATAACCTCACACTTTTCCACATTGTATTCCATCTGTCACTTCTTTGCCCATTCTCCTAGCCTGTCCAAGTCCTTCTGCGGCCCCCCTACTTCCTCAATACTACCTGCCCCTCTACAGATCTTTGTATTATCTGCATACTTAGCAACAGAGCCTTCAGTTCCTTCTTCCAGATCATTAATGTATATTGTGAAAAGTTGTGGTCCCAACACAGACCCCTGAGGTACACCACTAGTCACCGGCTGTCATCCTGAAAAAGACCCCTTTATCCCCACTCTCTGCCTTCTGCCAGTCAGCCAATCCTCTATCCATGCCAGGATCTTGCCCTGAACACCATGGGCTCTTAACTTATTTAACAGTCTCCTATGCGGCACCTTGTCAAAGGCCTTCAGGAAATCTAAATAAATCACTGGTTTTCTTTTGTCTAACTTCCTTGTTACTTCCTCAAAGAACTCTAACAGATTTGTCAGACAATGACCTCCCCTTGACAAAGCCGTGCTGACTCAGTCCTATTTTATCATGCACTCCCAAGTACTCCGCGATCTCATCTTTAGTAATGGACTCTAAAATCTTACCAACGACCAAAGTCAGGCTAACCGGCCTATAATTTCCCGTCTTCTGCCTCGCTCCCTTCTTAAACAGTGGTGTCACATTAGCCACTTTCCAGGCCTCTGGGACCCTTCCTGCCTCCAGTGATTCCTGAAAGATCATCACTAATGCCTCCACAATCACCTCAGCTATCTCTTTTAGAACTCTGGGGTGTAGTCCGCCCGGTCCAGGTGACTTATCTACCTTCAGACCCTTCAGTTTCCCCTATCTTCTTAGTGATGATCATTGCACTCACCTCTGCCCCCTGGTTCTCCCGGAGCTCTGGCATCCCACTGGTGTCTTCCACCATGAAGACTGATGTGAAGTAACTATTCAGTTCCTCTGCCATTTCTTTGTTTCCTATTATTACTTCTCCAGCCACATTTTCCAGTGGTCAAATGTCTACTTTTGCCTCTCGCTTACCTTTTATATATTGAAAAATACTCTTCCCATCTTCCTTTATATTACTAGTTAGTTTGCACTCATCTTTCATCTTCACCTCCCTATTTGCCTTTTTAGTTGTCCTCTGCTCGCTTTTAAAGGCTTCCCAATCCTCTGGTTTCCTACTAATCCTCGCCACTTTGTATGCTTTTTCTTTTGCTTTTATGCTGTCCTCAACTTCCCTCATCAGCCATGGATGCCTTGGCATGTTTCCTCCTCCTTGGGATGAATTTCTGCTGTGTCTCCCGAATAACTGCCCCAAACTCCCGCCATTGCTGTTCCACTGTCTTCCCTGTTAGGTTCCTTTCCCAATCAACTCTGGCCAGTTCCTCCCTCATGTCTTTGTAGTTACCCTTATTTAATTGTAATACTGTTACATCCGATTGCAGCTTCTCCCTCTCAAACTGCAGGGTGAATTCTATCATATTGTGGTCACTGCTCCCTCAGGGTTCCTTCACCTTAATTTCCCTAATCAAGTCTGCCTCATTACACATCACCAAATCCAGAATTGCCTGTTCCCTAGTAGTCTCTGTCACAAGCTGCTCCAAAAAAAAATTTCTTAGGCATTCCACAAATTCCTTTTTTTGGGATCCACTACCAACCTGATTTCCCCAGTCCACCTGCATATTGAAGTCCCCCATGATGATTGTAATATTGCCTTTTTTACATGCCTTTTCTCTCAACTGATTTATTTTCTGCCCCACATCCTGACTACTGCTAGGGGGCCTGTACATAACTCCCATCAGGGTCTTTTTATCTTTGCGATTCCTCAACTCTACCCACAGAGATTCCATGCCTTCTGCTCTTATATCGCTCCTTGCTATCGATTTAACTTCATTCCTTATTAACAATGCAACCCCGCCCCCTTTACCCATCTGCCTATCCTTTTGATAGGACACATATCCTTGGATATTTAGATCCCAACGCTGATCTCCTTGCAGCCACGTCTCTTGTGATGCCCACATCGTACCAGCCAATTTCAATGTGCGCAACAAGCTCATTTACTTTGTTCCGTATACTGCGCGCATTTAGGTAAAACACCCTCAATCCCTTTTCACGCTTGTCACCTTTTTTGCTCTGCCTGAGGGTGATGTTGGTCTCTTATTTTGGTTCTCTATTTCCCCTTCAATTATTACACCTTCTAAGCTCACATTCTGGTTCCCAACCCCCCTACCAGTGTGAGGGACATCTCTGACTGTCTTGAAAGGATATTGGAGTGGGAGGGGGAGGATGCAGTTGTTGTGGTCCAAGTTGGGACAAACAACATAGGCAAGACTAGGAAAAAGGACCTGTTGGGGGATTATCAGGCACGAGGAACAAAATTAAAGAACAGGTCCTCAAGAGTTATAATCTCTGGATTACTACCTGAGCCACATGTGAATTGGCGTTAGGAAGAGAAAATTAGGGATGGAAACATGTGGTAAAAGGAATGGTGCGGGAAGGAGGGGTTCCATTACATGGGGCACAGGCATCAGTGTCGAAAGAGGAGGGATCTGTACTGTTGGGACAGTCTTCACCTGAACCAATCTAGGACCAGTGTTCTAGTGGAAAGGATAAATAGGGTGGTCACAAGGACCTGAAACTAGCAAGTGGAGGGGAAGGGTAACACTATGGGAAGTATAATGGTCAATGGGAAGCAAAGCAGCAGGTTAGCATGTGGGGAGGAAGGTTCAACTACATGGAAAATTAAGAAAAAATCTAAAGGGAAGAACTCAGGAGTTATTAATGGAGGTGTTAGGATTCAAAAAGGTATAAAAACTAGCATGCGGGCACTTTACCTGAATGCTCATAGCATTCAAAGCAAGGTAAATTAGTTGGAGGCACAAACCATCGCGAATGAGTATTATTTAGTGGCCATTACAGAGACATGGTTGCAGGGTGGTCACGGCTGGGAGTTAAATATCCAGGGGTATCAGACTATTTGGAAGGACAGACAGGAAGGTAAGTGGGGTGGTGTAGCACTGATATTTAAGGATGACATCAGGGTGGTAGCGAGAGATGATATAGGTTCTATGGAGAAAAAGGTTGAATCCATTTGGGTGGAAATTAGAAATAGTAAGGAGAAAAGGTCACTGATAGGTGTAGTCTATAGGCCATCAAATAATATCCAGATGGAATACAGATGGATTGTGAGATGGTAAAATCTAATACCAGTGTCTTGAGCTTAAACAAAGGAGACCAAAATGGGATGAGGGAGGAGTTGGCAAAGGTAGACTGGAAGCAAAGACTTTATGGTGGGACAATTGAGGAACATTGAAGGACAGCACGGTAGCCTTGTGGATAGCACAATTGCTTCACAGCTCCAGGGTCCCAGGTTCGATTCCCGGCTTGGGTCACTGTCTGTGCGGAGTCTGCACATCCTCCCCGTGTGTGCGTGGGTTTCCTCCGGGTGCTCCCGTTTCCTCCCACAGTCCAAAGATTGGCAGGTTAGGTGGATTGGCCATGATAAATTGCCCTTAGTGTTGGGTGGGGTTACTGGGTTATGGGGATAGGGTGGAGGTGTTGACCTTGAGTAGGGTGCTCTTTCCAAGAGCCGGTGCAGACTCGATGGGCCGAATGGCCTCCTTCTGCACTGTAAATTCTATGATAATCTCTATGAAAGCATTTAAAATTGTTACAGCATATGATGAAAAAAAAGACAGATAAGAAATCAAAAATTTGTAGTTTTGTTAGTGGGGATTAAGTATTAAAATTGTTACCAATGGTATGTGAACCATTAAAAGCAACCTTTATTGAACCTCATCAAATTGAATGGTGAATTATTTGATAAGAATACCAGATAGAAGGAAATCTGAATGTTAATATGCTCAGAATGTATTTTGATAGGGAAGGAAAGAAGGACGATGTGAAGTTATTGTAACTCAGGGAGAAGAGAAAAATCCATATGATTCTGTATTTGACATTCCTCAAATTAGATTGGCCAATGAGGAAGTAATAAGAAATTGGGATAAATTATTGAGATACCTTCTGGAGGAAAATCCAAATGACCTAAAAGAGTTGTTACAATCACAGATCTGTATCATGACTGCACAATGTAACATTAGACACAGATTGTTTAACCTTCTTGTTGAGTCTATCTTTCTCAAAGGAATAGATTTTTATTGAGAGTTTTGAAATATTGCTTTAAATATCAGCTGCCATTTCTGTACTGCTTTATCTTTTGTCCTGTTTTCCCAGTCCAGTATAGCCAATTTGGTCTTAAATTTAAATAACGGTGATTACAAAAGGTGTAAAGACACTTGTTTCAGACTCCCATTTCTCATCCTCAACCTTAATGTGAAATTCGATCACATTATGTTCACTTTTGCCTACAGGATCCTTTATTCTGTGATTAATTAATTTTGTGTCACGACACTCCACCATGTTTAAAATAGTCTGTTCCCTAGTTGGTTTCAAAATGTATTGTTTTAAGAAACTGTACTCTATGAGCTCACCCTCAAAGATACCTTTGGCAATTTGATTGGAGCTTCTATATGATCAAAATTGTCCACGATTGTTGCAGTATCTTTCTTATAAGCCCCCATTATTTCTCGATTTATAATCTGTTCTGTGTAGAAACTGTCATGGGACTCAAACCACTTCTTCCCAGTGACTTCTTTCCTTTGCTATTTCTTACTTCCATCCAAACCGATTATATACATCTTGATCTTTAAAGCTACTCCCTCTCATTTTCTTTCATCCCATCCTTCTGAAATTTCAAATACCCTTGAAAATTCAGTTCCCAGCCCTGGTCATTTTGCACCCATGTCTCTATAATGGCTATCATATCATACCCATTTATTTCCATTTGTGCTCTAGGTTCATCTGTCTTGTTTCGAATGCTATGTGCATTTAGATAAAGAGCCACAACCCTCTAGGATATCTGCATTTGATACCGAGTAAAACTCCCTCTACTCCAAAGATGTGCAGGTTAGGTGGATTGGCCATGATAAATTGCCCTTAGTGTCCAAAATTGCCCTTAGTGTTGGGTGGGGTTACTGGGTTATGGGGATAGGGTGGCGGTGTTGACCTTGGGTAGGGTGCTCTTTCCAAGAGCCGGTGCAGACTCGATGGGCCGAATGGCCTCCTTCTGCACTGTAAATTCTATGAAGTCTATGAAGTCCCTCTACACTGTCCCCATGAAACACTCCCAGGACAGGTAAAGCACGGGGTTAGATACAGAGTAAAGCTCCCTCTACACTTACTCGATCAAACACTCCCAGGACAGGTACAGCACAGGGTTAGATACAGAGTAAAGCTCCCTCTACACTGTCCCCATTAAACACTCCCAGGACAGGTACAGCATGGGGTTAGATACAGAGTAAAGCTCCCTCTACACTGTTCCCATTAAACACTCCCAGGACAGGTAGAAACATAGGAAATAGGAGCATTCAGCCCTACGAGCCTGCTCTGCCATTCAATATCATGGCTGATGATCCAACTCAATACCCTAGTCCCTCCTTCCCCAATATCCTATGATCCCTTTGCCCTAAGTGCTATATCTAACTGCTTCTTGAAATCATACAATGTTTTGGACTCAACTCCTTCCTGTGGTAACAAATTCCACAGGCTCACCACTCTGGGTGAAGACATCTCTCCTCATTCCTGTCCTAAATAGTCTACTCTGTATCCTTAGGCTGTGATCTCTGATTCCAGACACTCCCACCATCGGGAACATCCTTCCTGCATCTACCATGTCCAGTACTGTCTGAATTTTATCGATTTCTAAGGCCCCCCTCATTCTTCTGAACGCCAGTGAATACAATCCTAACCGATTCAATCTCTCCCCATAGGTCAGTCCCGCCATCTCAAGAATCTGTCTGGTAAACCTTCGCTGCACTCCCTCTATAAAAAGGACATCCTTCCTCAGAAAAGGAGACGAAAACTGCATATAATATTCCAGGTGCGGCCTCACTAAGTCACTTTATAATTGCAGCGAGACACCCCTGCCAATGTACTCGAAACCTCTCACAATGAAGGCCAGCATACCATTTGCCTTCTTTACCGCCTGCTGCACCTGCATGCTTACCTTCAGTGACTGGTGTACGAGGACACCCAGGTCTCGTTGCACATCCCCCTCTCCTAATTTATGGCCATTCAGATAATAGTCAGCCTTCTTGATGTTGCTCCCAAAATGGATAATCTCGCATTTATCCAAATTATACTGTATCTGCCATTCATTTGTCCATCCACTCAACTTGTCCAAATCACACTGAAGGATCTCTGTATCCACCACACAGCTCACCCTCCCACCCAACTTGGGAGATATTACATTTTGTTCCCTCATCTAAATCATTGTTGGTGTAAACTTTCTGTTTTGATAAATATGTTGGGATATGAATTAATGCCTGCTTAGTTTCTGCTGAGACAGTGAACTTTGGACTAAGAATGACTCTAACAGATATATCCTCCAAAGACAATGGGTCAAGTAAGGACTAGTGCTCTATTTCTGCAGGAACTGTTATTCTAAGCTGTCAAAACAGCTGCAACCACATCCAGGACTGGCAACTCATGACCTTAGGACTGGCAACCCATAACCTTATGACCTTATGTAATCACGTGTGCAACATATGGATTGGACAAAATGTAAACTCTTGTGCAAAGAATTGATAGCTATATATGGCATGAACTGAGATACTAAGAGAATAAGGATTGATAACAAAATATGGCATGAACTGAGATATTAAGAGAATTGATCGGCTGTATATAAATGAAAATGCGAACTAATTCTGCTTTGAAAGTGCATATTAAGCCAGTTTAAGCCACAGCTCTGCAAGAAAGTGTCCTGGCACGACTGCGGAGTCTAAGACCTTTCTCCCAGAGCTCTGCAACAATAAATTGCTTCTTTTGCTCACGTTGTATATGTGTGAATATTTTCACCCAACATCATTACTATGTATTGTGAATAGCTGGGGTCCCAGCACCGATCCCTTAATACCCCAGTGGTCACTGCCTGCCAATTTGAAAAAGACCAGTTAATTCCTACTCTCTGTTTCCTGTCTGCCAACCAGTTTTCAATCCATCTCAATGCACTACCCCTAATCCTATGTGCTTTAATTTTACAAGCTTCTCTCTTATGGGGGGACTTTGCCAAAACCCTTGTGAAAGTCCAAATAAACCGCTTCAACGGGCTCCCCTTTATCAACTCTACCAGTTACATCCTCGAAGAATTCCAGTAGATGTCCCCTTCATAAATCCATGCTGACTCTGTCTAATCCTGCCACTGTTTTCTATGTGCTCTGCTATAAAATCTTTGATAATGGATTCTAGAATGTTTCCCACTACTGACATCAAGCTTACTGGTCTATAATTCCCTGTTTTCTCTCTACCTCCCTTTTTAATAGTGGAATTACATTAGCCACCCTCCAATCTGCAGGAACTGAATCTTGGAAGATGACCGCCAATGTATCCACGATTTCTAGAGCCCCTTCCTCAAGTACTCTGGGGTGTGGATTCTCAGGCCCTGGGGATTTATCAGCCTTCAATCCCATCAATTTCCCCAACACCATTTCTCTACTAATATTGATCACCTCCAGTTCCCCCCTCATACAAAACCCTGCATTATTCCCCATCATTTCCGGTATCTTATTTGTATCCTCATTTGTGAAGACAGAACCAAAGTCTGTGTTAAGTTTCCCAGCCATTTCTTTATCCCCTATTATACATTCCCCTGTTTCTGACTGTAAGTGTGGGTTCGAGGTATCGGGTAAGTTGTTGATCGTGTGATAGGGTTCATCCTAAATCTTAATCTCTGGTGAAAGTTAAAAACCTCAGAGCCAGGAGTTGCAGTTGCCAGAGTGAATCAAATCTAGTCAGTGTGCGATCTGTAATATCCTTTTATTTCACATCTTCGCCTGCCACATACACATGAGATTAATTAAAATGCAGCCACTTCCTACATGAGGCTCGACAAATCTTCTGTTTTCCATTTGGCAAATATAATTGCTGCATCTATTACCAACAGCTAATGCATTGTGACTGTATTTGATGGATGCTCCACAAACAGATGAAACATGGTCCAGTCCAAGGAAATAATCAGGTCCAGAATCCCTTCAGAGATCCAGAGCCTTTGTCCCAAAACTGGTTCAGACTCTTTCACTAAATCAAGAGACAAATCAAAGTCTCCTCCTGAACCATCTATCAATGATAAATACTGCTCAGTTCGTCCTAGAAGCATCTATCATCTCGCTCAGGCAAGAGGACAGCAAAAGAAAAAACCTGACCAAGGACGAATCAAGTAAAGTGAACTAACCCCATGATTAATGAGCTCAAGTCTCGTATCTTCCTAATCCTTCATTCAGAGCAGAAAAAGAGCAAGGGGAAAAAATGAAGCAGAAAAACCAGCAGCAGGCAGAAAGAGTGGAGAGGGTAGAGAGTTGTACAGTGCTGAGAAAGTTTGTAAAGTATTCGTCAGGAGTTCACGAGGACTGCGTAGTTTGCAGGGTAGAGTCCTGATTGGCCATTGTCCAGTTGACCCTTACACCAGCCCTGTTCATCCTCTTCACCAATCTTCATTAACTCTTGACCTACAAGGAAAGTCAACAAGAACAGAGAGAGTAACTGAGCTGGCGATCACACGAATGATGGCAAGCACCAACCCTACCCTCAGTGTTCCCAATCCGTGTGGTTTAATCCTAACGGAACAATCTTCAATAAATACAGCCTTGTTGGTGTTATCATAGATGTCCTACAGTGCAGAAGGAGGCCATATAGCCCATCGAGCCTGCACCGACCCTCTGAAAGAGCAGCTACCTAGGCCCACTCACCTGCTTTATTCCCGTAGTCCCACCTAACCTACACATCTTTTGGACTGTTGTAGGAAACCGGTGCACCCAGAGGAAGCCCACGCAGAGGGAGAAAATACAGGTTGTAGACATTCCAAAGTTGCCTGGACCTTCATCTCACCATCAAATGGTACAGAAAACTGCCCCCCAAAGTTAGCCTTCTTGCTCATTATTTGATGAAGCTACTGACTGTTCCAGTGTTGTTTCTAATGGTGAATTTAGTGCACACTGTGTCTGAGACACAGCAGTGTCTGACCATCTCTTAATCTGGCTGTGACTGTGGCCTGTGAAGCCCACAGATTTAGAACATGGAACAGTACAGCACAGTACAGGCCCTTCGGCCCACGATGTTGTGCCACCATTTATCCTAATCTAAGATCACTTACACCCCTTCAATTTACTGCTGTCCATGTGCCTGTCTAAGAGTCGCTTAAATGTCCCTAATGACTCTGACTCCACCACCTCCGCTGGCAGTGCATTCCACACACCCACCACTCTCTGTGTAAAGAACCGACCTCTGACATCTCCCCTATACCTTCCTCCAATCACCTTAAAATTATGTCCCCTCGTGACAGCCATTTCCACCCTGGGAAAAGTCTCTGGCTATCCACTCTATTCATGCCTCTCATCACCTTGTACACCTCTATCAAGTCACCTCTCTGCCTTCTTCGCTCCAGTTAGAAAAGCCCGAGCTCCCTCAACCTTTCTTTATAAGACATGCCCTCCAGTCCAGGCAGCATCCTGGTAAATCTCCTCTGTACCCTCTCCAAAGCATCCACATCCTTCCTATAATGAGACGACCAGAACTGGACACAATATTCCAAGTGTGCTCTAACCAGGGTTTTATAAAGCTGCAACAAAACCTTGTGGCTTTTAAACTCAATCCCCCTGTTAATGAAAGCCAACACACCGCACCCCTTCTTAACAACCCTATCAAGCTGGGTGGCAATTTTGAGGGATCTATGTACATGGACCCCAAGATCCCTTTGTTCCTCCACACTTCCAAGAATCCTGCCTTTAACCCTGTATTCAGCATTCAAATTCGACCTTCCAAAATGAATCACTTCACATTTATCTAGGTTGAACTCCATCTGCCACTTCTCAGCCCAGCTCTGCATCACACTCACACTGTCGCGCAGCGAGACGTGCGCGCGCACACTGTCACGCAGCGAGACCCACGCACTCTCACAGCGAGACTTGTGGGTCTCGCTGTGAGAGTGCGTGGTTTCGTTGTGAGAGCGCGTGGGTCTCGCTGTGAGAGCGCGTGGGTCTCGCTGTGAGAGCGCGCGGGTCTCGCTGTGAGCGCGCGCGGGTCTCGCTGTGAGCGCGCGCGGGTCTCGCTGTGAGAGCGCGCGGGTCTCGCTGTGAGAGCGCGCGGGTCTCGCTGTGAGCGCGCGCGGGTCTCGCTGTGAGCGCGCGCGGGTCTCGCTGTGAGAGCGCGCGGGTCTCGCTGTGCAACAGTGTGCGCGCCGCGCACTCTCACGGCGAGAGCCGCGCACTCTCACGGCGAGAGCCGCGCACTCTCACGGCGAGAGCCGCGCACTCTCACGGCGAGAGCCGCGCACTCTCACGGCGAGAGCCGCGCACTCTCACGGCGAGAGCCGCGCACTCTCACGGCGAGAGCCGCGCACTCTCACGGCGAGAGCCGCGCACTCTCACGGCGAGAGCCGCGCACTCTCACGGCGAGAGCCGCGCACTCCCACGGCGAGAGCCGCGCACTCCCACGGCGAGAGCCGCGCACTCCCACGGCGAGAGCCGCGCACTCCCACGGCGAGAGCCGCGCACTCCCACGGCGAGAGCCGCGCACTCCCACGGCGAGAGCCGCGCACTCCCACGGCGAGAGCCGCGCACTCCCACGGCGAGAGCCGCGCACTCCCACGGCGAGAGCCGCGCACTCCCACGGCGAGAGCCGCGCACTCCCACGGCGAGAGCCGCGCACTCCCACGGCGAGAGCCGCGCACTCCCACGGCGAGAGCCGCGCACTCCCACGGCGAGAGCCGCGCACTCCCACGGCGAGAGCCGCGCACTCCCACGGCGAGAGCCGCGCACTCCCACGGCGAGAGCCGCGCACTCCCACGGCGAGAGCCGCGCACTCCCACGGCGAGAGCCGCGCACTCCCACGGCGAGAGCCGCGCACTCCCACGGCGAGAGCCGCGCACTCCCACGGCGAGAGCCGCGCACTCCCACGGCGAGAGCCGCGCACTCCCACGGCGAGAGCCGCGCACCTTTGAGGCACACCCTCTTTCAGAGTGAGGCACACCCTCTTTCAGAGTGAGGCACACCCTCTTTCAGAGTGAGGCACACCCTCTTTCAGAGTGAGGCACACCCTCTTTCAGAGTGAGGCACACCCTCTTTCAGAGTGAGGCACACCCTCTTTCAGAGTGAGGCACACCCTCTTTCAGAGTGAGGCACACCCTCTTTCAGAGTGAGGCACACCCTCTTTCAGAGTGAGGCACACCCTCTTTCAGAGTGAGGCACACCCTCTTTCAGAGTGAGGCACACCCTCTTTCAGAGTGAGGCACACCCTCTTTCAGAGTGAGGCACACCCTCTTTCAGAGTGAGGCACACCCTCTTTCAGAGTGAGGCACACCCTCTTTCAGAGTGAGGCACACCCTCTTTCAGAGTGAGGCACACCCTCTTTCAGAGTGAGGCACACCCTCTTTCAGAGTGAGGCACACCCTCTTTCAGAGTGAGGCACACCCTCTTTCAGAGTGAGGCACACCCTCTTTCAGAGTGAGGCACACCCTCTTTCAGAGTGAGGCACACCCTCTTTCAGAGTGAGGCACACACTCTTTCAGAGTGAGGCACACACTCTTTCAGAGTGAGGCACACACTCTTTCAGAGTGAGGCACACACTCTTTCAGAGTGAGGCACACACTCTTTCAGAGTGAGGCACACACTCTTTCAGAGTGAGGCACACACTCTTTCAGAGTGAGGCACACACTCTTTCAGAGTGAGGCACATCCTCTTTCAGAGTGAGGCACATCCTCTTTCAGAGTGAGGCACACCCTCTTTCATACAGCGAGACACGTGCACTTTCATACAGTGAAACACAGGCTTTCACACAAGTGTGCAGCACAGTAGCACAGTGGCTTCACAGCTCCAGGGTCCCAGGTTCGAATCCCGGCTTGGGACAGTCTGTGTGGAGTCTGCACGTTCTACCCGTGTCAGCGTAGGTTTCCTCCGGGTGCTCCGGTTTCCTCCCACAGACCAAAGATGTGCAGGTTAGGTGTATTGGCCATGATATATTGCCGTTAGTGTCCAAAAAGGTTAGGTGGGGTGACAGGGATAGAGTGAAGGTGTAGGTATGTGGTGAAGGTGTAGGGAGAGGGTGGAGGTGTGGGCTGGGTGTGGTGCTCTTTCCAAGGGCTGATGCAGACACGATGGGCCGAATGGCCTCCGTCTGTACTGTAAATTCTATGATAATTCTACGAAACAGTGAAACACACACCCTTTCATAGCGAGACACACGCCTACCCTTTTATACAGTGAGACACACACATACCCTTTCATACAGCGAGACACACGTACGCACGCTGACTTTCAGACAAGTGAGACACACGCTGGCTTTCAGACAAGTGAGACACACGCTGATTTTCAGACAAGTGAGACACATGGGCGGCACGGTGGGACTGTGGTTAGCATTGCTGCCTATGGTGCCGAGGACCCGGGTTCGAATCCCGGTTCTGGGTCACAGTTTGCCTGGAGTTTGCACATTCTCCCAGTGTCTGCGTGGGTTTCACCCCCACAACCCAAAGATGTGCAGGGCAGGTGGATTGGCTACACTAAATTGCCCCTTAATTGGAAAAAAATGATTGGGTACTCTAAATTTATAAAAAGAAGTGAGACACAGACTTTCAGACAGCGAGATACACAACTTCAGACAGTGAAATCCACACACAGACAAAGACGTTCTTACAACGAGACACACACTGATGAATGCAATACATTGGCGTATATTATGTTTTATATCATTGGGAGCAATGTTGTAAAAAACATGGGTTTAAAATACATACTGGCCGTGAGTTTATGAAAGCTGTAATTAAGGAGTCATAAAAGGTGAGGTCATGATCGATTCTAACCATTTACTTGTTTACAGAGAGATGGCTAATGGGATATTGTTTTGATTGCTGGAGATTCTTTGGAGAGTCAAATATTTGAGGGATTGTATTCAGTCCTAGCTAAGCAGGTGACATTTTAGTGGGACACAGCTAATGTAATTAAAGGGAGAAGCCAAGTCTGAATGTCGTTTGCAGTTTTGCCAAATGCTGATAGGTTGTGCAGGTGAGTCTGACAAGATGGAAGGATTTTCAGGTTGTTCCTGAAAAGGGTCTCTCTCTCCAAAAGTCCACATGGATAAGTAAATCTTTTTTGTTAACTTTATTTATAAGTGGCATTTGAACTGTATTGGGTTTGGTATTAGTGGCAGTTGTGGAAAGTAAGTTGAAGTTTTCCCTTTTATTTTACCTGATAATTGTAAAGCAATTTTTAAAAATGTTACTGTGGTTAATTCTATGTTGAAATTAAAGTTTGTTTTATCACAGAAGATACCAATTGGTCAGAGTCATCACTCCTAGAATGAAGTATCCTTCCCTCACGATTTTATAAATTGAAAAATTGTTTGGGGTTCTTGTGTGGTATCTTGACAAAAGTTGGAGTTTGGTCTGGTTTCCTAACAAAAATTGGCAGCTCGTTAGAATCATAGTGCAAAAGGGGGCCATTCGGCCCCCTAACCAGGCCTACTCCCCTGCCCTATCCCCGTAACACCACCTAACCTGCACATCTTTGGACTGTGGAATGTAAACTGAGCACCCGGAGGAAACCCACCCAGAGACGGGGAGAAAGTGCAAACTCCGCACAGTCAGTCAGCCAAGGCAGGGATTGAACCCGGGTCCATGGGGCGGTCAGACAGCAGTGCCAACCACTATACCACCATTACCGGGATTAAAAAGTATAATTCCTCGTTTGGTTTCAGATTATTGAATTTAAAGACAGCGATTGTGAGAGCTGGTTCTTTCTTTTAGGTGTTGATACTTCCAAAAGATCGATGGTATAAGGTGCCCACATAAGGGAAATTCCAAGAAAGACTAGGACAAAGTAAACTGTCAATAGAAATTCATTGATAGATTTGGAGGCTCCTCGAGGCTCTTTGGTGGTGGAAGTGGCGGAGGCTGCTCCTGTGACTCAGGCCACTCCAATAACGTCCAAAATGTATTATCAACAGATTAGGCGGTGAGGCCACTGTGGAGTTCGGAGGAAGCAAAATGGGGAGAAGGCCATTCGGCCTTACAGCTCATCAGCTGAGGCGGTAGGTGGCTTCCCGGGAGATTATACAGATAAGGGACTCGAGTGGCAGTTTGGCTTCTGCCCAGTCTAAAGAAAATGTGGCTTCCGAAACATTCTTTAGGGATCTTGAGAGATTGGAGCCCCAGAGGAGAGTTTGGGCATGGCGGAGCTTTTAGATGGGTTGTCCTTCCCATTGGTGGAGAGAGAAAGGCGGGAGTAGTTGGAATTCCCATTGGGCCCTAAGGAAATTATGAAATGCATTGGATTAATGCGGACAGGTAAAGCTCCCGGCCCTGATGAATTCCCCATTGAGTGTTAGAAGAAATTTCTTGCTCAGTTGATCAGTTATTCTGGATATGTTCAATGATTCTTGTCCTGGTGTTCGTTGCCCATTACACATACACAGGCTTATATTTCTCTGACCCTGATGAAGGACAAGGACCCTATGGAATGTGGGTCGTTTTGACCAAGATCACTTGCGGATGCTGAATTACCTGTGAAGGTGTTGGCGCTGAGGTTAGAGTCCTGCCTCCCAGAGGAGGATCAGACTGGCTTCATTAAGAGTTGGCAATCGTTGGACAATATACGTCGGCTGTTAAATATTGTCCTTTCCCCCCTCTCCTGTGCCCGAACCAGAGGTGATTGTGTCCATGGACGCCAAAAAAGCATCTCATACGCTGAAGTGGGGGTATCTTGGAGATCCTTGGGAGGTTGGGTTTGGGGCAAAATTTCCTATCTTGGTTTTGGTTACTGGAGAAGGTGCCCACGGCTAGTGTCCGCACTAATGCCTCAAAGCTCAGGGTATTTTTTGTTGAACAGGGGTATGAGACAAGGATATCCACTGTTTTCACTTCTATTTGCTTTAGCAATTGAACTACTGGCCATAGTATTGAGGTCTTCCGATAGGCGGAAGGGGATAAGTTGGGGAGGGAAGGAACATAAGGTGTCCTTGTACACAGGTGATTTGTTTCTTTATAATACAGACCCTGTCTCCACTATTGATGAGATAATGAAGAGTCTTGGCTTCATCTCTGGGTAGAAGTCGAATCTGGATAAGAGCGAATACTTTCCCCTTTATCCCCCTGGGAGGCCCATCTGGGAATGTTACCTTTTCGCCTGGTCAGATCTAGTTTTCATTATCTGGGTGTCCGGGTGGCCCATGATCGTATCTTGCTTCATAAATTAAATGATCCTAGCCCAATGAATGGGGTTAAATCTGACTTGCAGAAATGGGATAACCTCCCCCTCTCCTTGGCAGGCAGGGTTCAGACTATAAAAATGAATGTCCTGCCGAGGTTTTTATTTCATTTTCAGTGTCTCCCTACTTTTCTCTCTCAATCCTTTTTTGTTAGAATTTTATTTTGGCAGGCAAGACCCCAATAATCGATCAGGCATTCCTCCAGAGAGGTAGACAATCGGATGGTTTTGCTTGACCCAATTTGTTATTTCATTATTGGGCTGCCAATATTGAGAAAGTATCGCGGTGGCTTAGTGATCAGAATCCATATTCTGGGCGGAGAGATGGCAGATGGAGTTTAATCCGGACAAATGTGAGGTAATGCATTTTGGAAGGTCTAATGCAGGTAGGGAATATACAGTGAGTGGTAGAACCCTCAAGAGTATTGACAGTCAGAGAGATCCAGGTGTACAGATCCACAGGTCACTGAAAGGGGCAACACAGGTGGAGAAGGTAGTCAAGAAGGCATACGGCATGCTTGCCTTCATTGGCCAGGGCATTGAGTATAAAAATTGGCAAGTCATGTTGTAGCTGTATAGAACCTTAGTTAGGCCACACTTGAAGTATAGTGTTCAATTCTGGTCGCCACACTACCAGAAGGATGTGGAGGCTTTAGAGAGGGTGCAGAAACGATTTACCATGACGTTGCCTGGTATGGAGGGCATTAGCTAGGAGGAGAGGTTGAATAATCTCGGTTTGTTCTCACTGGAACGACGGAGGTTGAGGGGCGACCTGAGAGGTATAGACAGAGTGGATAGTCAGAGATTTTTTTCCGAGGGTAGAGGGGTCAATCACTAGGGGGCATACGTTTAAGGTGCGAGGGGCAAGGTTTAGAGTAGATGTACGAGGCAGGTTTTTTTTACACAGAGGGTAGTAGGTGCCTGGAACGCGCTGCCGGAGGAGGTGGTGGGAGCAGGGACAATAGTGACGTTTATGGGGCATCTTGACAAATACGTGAATAGGATGGGAATAGAGGGATACGGACCCAGGAAGTGTAGAAGATTTTAAAGTTGACGGGCAGCATGGTCAGCATGGAGGGCTAAAGGGCCTGTTCCTGTGCTGTACTTTTCTTTGTTCTTGTTCATATGGGGCTGATTTTCCCCGGGGGGGGGGGCGGCCTGGATGGGGGCTATAAGGATGGCGGCAGGCAGAGATTGAGAGATTTGGGGACCTATTCTTTCAGGAGGGTTTCCAGACCTAGGAGGCATTAGAGGAGGAGTTTGAGTTGCCGGGCGGGAACGGGTTTCGGTACCTCCAGGTACGGGAATTTGTCCAGAGGCAAGTTCCTGGCTTTCCTCTCCTCCCCCTGGGTGGGTTACAAGATAAGGTAATGTCAAAAACAGAGGTTGGAGAGGGTAGGGGCTCAGAGATATACAAGGAACTGATGGAGTGGGAAGGGGCCCCTATCAGGGGGTGAAGAGGAAGTGGGCAGAGGAGCTGGGTGGAGAGATAGAATTAGAGCTGTGGGAGAAAGCCCTGAAGAGAGTCAATTCATCCTCGTCATGTGCCAGGCTTAGCTTGATCCAGTTCAAGGTGGTCCACAGGGCCCACATGACAGTAGCCCAGATGGGCAGGTTCTTTGAGGAGGTGGAGGACAGATGTGGGTGGTGTGGGGGTAGCCCGGCCAACCATGTATATATAAAAGAATGACTAGGGTAAGAGTAGGGACAGTCAAGGACAGTAGTGGGAAGTTGTGCTTGGAGTCCGAGGAGATAGGAGAGGTGCTAGATGAATATTTTTCGTCAGTATTCACACAGGAAAAAGACAATGTTGTTGAGGAGAAAACTGAGATTCAGGCTACTAGACTAGAAGGGCTTGAGGTTCATAAGGAGGAGGTGTTCTGGAAAGTGTGAAAATAGATAAGTCCCCTGGGCCGGATGGGATTTATCCTAGGATTCTCTGGGAAGCTAGGGAGGAGATTGCTGAGCCTTTGGCTTTGATCTTTAAGTCATCTTTGTCTACAGGAATAGTGTCAGAAGACTGGAGGATAGCAAATGTTGTCCCCTTGTTCAAGAAGGGGAGTAGAGACAACCACGGTAACTAGAGACCAGTGAGCCTTACTTCTGTTGTGGGCAAAATCTTGGAAAGGTTTATAAGAGATAGGGTGTATAATCATCTGGAAAGGAATAATTTGATTAGAGATAGTCAACACGGTTTTGTGAAGGGTAGGTCGTGCCTCACAAACCTTATAGAGTTCTTTGAGAAGGTGACCAAACAGGTGGATGAGGGTAAAGCAGTTGATGTGGTGTACATGGATTTCAGTAAAGCGTTTGATAAGGTTCCCCATGGTAGGCTACTGCAGAAAATACGGAAGCATGGGATTCAGGGAGATTTAGCAGTTTGGATCAGAAATTGGCTAGCTGGAAGAAGACAAAGGGTGGTGGTTGATGGGAAGTGTTCAGACTGGAGTCCAGTTACTAGTGGTGTGCCACAAGGATCTGTTTTGGGGCCACTGCTGTTTGTCATTTTTATAAATGACCTGGAGGAGGGCGTAGAAGGACGGGTGAGTAAATTTGCAGATGACACTAAAGTCGGTGGCGTTGTGGACAGTGCGGAAGGATGTTACAAGTTACAGAGGGACATAGATAAGCTGCAGCGCTGGGCTGAGAGGTGGCAAATGGAGTTTAATGCAGAAACGCGTGAGGTGATTCATTTTGGAAGGAATAACAGGAAGACAGAGTACTGGGCTAATGGTAAGATTCTTGGCAGTGTGGAGGAGCAGAGAGATCTCGGTGTCCATGTACATAGATCCCTGAAAGTTGCCACTCAGGTTGAGAGGGTTGTTAAGAAGGCGTACAGTGTGTTAGCTTTTATTGGTAGAGGGATTGAGTTTCGGAGCCACGAGGTCATGTTGCAGCTGTACAAAACTCTGGTGCGGCCGCATTTGGAGTATTGCGTGCAATTCTGGTCGCCACATTATAGGAAGGATGTGGAAGCATGCAGGAAAAGGGTGCAGAGGAGATTTACCAGAATGTTGCCTGGTATGGAGGGAAGATCTTATGAGGAAAGGCGGAGCGACTTGAGGCTGTTTTCGTTAGAGAGAAGAAGGTTAAGAGGTGATTTAATTGAGGCATACAAGATGATCAGAGGATTGGATAGGGTGGACAGCGAGAGCCTTTTTCCTCGGATGGTGATGTCTAGCACGAGGGGACATAGCTTTAAATTGAGGGGAAATAGATATAAGACAGATGTCAGAGGTAGGTTTTTTTACTCAGAGAGTAGTAAGGGCGTGGAATGCCCTGCCTGCAACAGTAGTGGACTCGCCAACACTAAGGGCTTTCAAATGGTCATTGGATAGACATATGGGGCTGGTTTGGCACACTCGGCTAAATCGCTGGCTTTGAAAGCAGACCAAGGCAGGCCAGCAGCACGTTTCAATTCCCGTACCAGCCTCCCCGAACAGACGCCGGAATGTGGCGACGAGGGGCTTTTCACAGTAACTTCATTTGAAGCCTACTTGTGACAATAAGCGATTTTCATTTCATTTCATTTTCATATGGACGATAAGGTTGGTGTAGATGGACTTTAGAGTGGTTTCACAGGTCGGCGCAACATTGAGGGCCGAAGGGCCTGTACTGCGCTGTTATGTTCTATGTTTTCGGCATGTCCGAAATTGAGGTGATTCTGGCAGGGATTTGCGGATGTTATGTCAAAAGTCCTGTAAGGAAAGGTAACTCAGAGTCCAGAATTGGCAATATTTGGTGTATCGGAAGGTCCGGGGGCCAAGAGGAGGGGGGGAGGGAGGCCGATGTTCTGGCCTTCTCCGCCCTGGTGGCCCAGAGACGGATTTTGCTGGGATGGAGGGACTTGGAGCCCCCGAAGTCAGGAGTGTGGGTCAGCGATATTAAAGGGGGGGAGGAATAGGAGGCATGGCAATGTTACAACGGGACAGAGAACATAGTTTACGGGCAGCTAGGGAATAGAGCGGGGGGGAGAAGGGGGTGTTATTCTGTACGTTGTTTTTTCTTTCTTTACGTCTGTCGGCCCGCACGGTTGCTTAAGAGATGTTAATGTGTCAAACTGTGAAATTACAAATGCGTCACAAAAACATTTTCTAAAAGAAAAGAATCTGTATGGGGTCAAACGGAAGCAAGTTCTTGTAGGTATTTAGGTTTAGGTGCGTTAATAACTCCTCGCTTCCATTCTCTGCTGCAAGATTTTCTTCAAATACGGTGGTGGTCTCCACAGAGGATCTGGAAACAATTCAGGCAATATTTTAAATTTAGCTCCATGTCGTTGCTAGCCTCTATCTGTGGTAATCATCTCTTTGTGCTGGAGAGTTTAGACACGACATTTGCGTTATGGGAGGGGAAGGGTCTGGAGAGGTTTGGAGACTTATTTGTGGAGGGAAGGTTTGCTAGTTTTGGGGGAGCTGTCGGTAAAATTTCAATTCCCTGGCACCAATTTGTTTAAATATTTCCAGATCCATGATTTTTTGAAGGAGAGTAATCCCCTGTTGAAGGGGATTTTATATTTGACCAGGTCTGGTGGGGGGAGTACTTTGGGTATTTGTGGACAGATCCTATCAGCGAAGTCTTCTCCGTTGGATGAAGTGAAGTTTTTTCCAGTTCAAGGTGATGCACAGGGTTCATCTGACCAAGGCGAGGATGACTGTTTTTTTTCAGGGATGGATGACAGCAGTGAGCGGTGTTCTCGGGGACCAGCAAACTCATATGTTCTGATCATGTCCCAAGTTGTTAAGCTTTTGGGTCTCCTTCTTTGACACAGTGTCAGAAATTCTTAACGTCAAACTACAGCCTTGTCCATTTTGGTGGCCACTTTCAGGGCATCGGACTTGCCAGTGCTACAGACGGGAGCGAAGGCGGATGCCCTTGTCCTTTCCTCATTGATATCCCGAAGGCGATCCTGCTTGGATGGAGGTCTCCTAATCTGCCCAGTGCCTCAGCCTGGTTAGGTGACCTGCAGGAATTTTTCCATTTGGAGAAGGTCAGCTACACCATTTTGGGGTCGGCAGAGGGGTTCTACCGGAGATGGCAGCCATTCATTTCCTTTTTCAAAGAGTTAAGGTTTTTTTTAGTTTATTGTTAGGTGGGTTAGGTTTGCATGTGTTCTTGACTGTCGATTGACTGTGTTATTTTTATACTGTAAACTGAAGCATCCGTTTTATATTGTACTGTTGTCCTATTTTGTTGAAATGAAAAAGTTTTCAATGATAATATTTTTTTAAAACTGAGGAATTATGCACATAGCAGGAAGGGAAAATGTGGTTGTGATGTTTTATCACAATTCTGAGATGAAGGAAAGATGGAACTTTCAAAGTTGGAAATGAAAGACTGAAATGGGCTATTCCAATGATTAAATTTTCATGCCTAAATATAATCAGATTATTTGTGGTGTTTAGTAATGAGTAGTAAGTTAAAGGGCTTTGGAAAATGAAGCCACCTTTAGCTCAGTTGGAGGACAGCTGGTTTGTGATGCAGAGTGAGGCCAGCAGCGCGTGTTCAATCCCGGTATCGGCTGAGGTTATTGATGAAGGCCCCGCCTTCTCATACTTGCCCCTCGCCTGAGGTGTGGTGATCCTCAGGTTAAATCACCACCAGTCAGGGGCAGCATGGTGGCACAGTGGTTAGCATTGCTGCCTCATGGCGCCGAGGTTCGATCCCGACCCTGGGTCACTGTCCGTGTGGAGTTTGCACATTCTCCCCGTGTTTGCGTGGGTTTCACCCCCACAACCCAAAGATGTGCAGCGCAGGCGGATTGGCCACGCTAAATTGCCCCTTAATTGGGAAAAATTAATTGGGTACTCTAAATTTATTTAAAAATCATCGCCAGTCAGCTCTCCCGCTCAAAGGGGAAAGCAGCCTATGGTGATCTGTGACGATGGCAACTTTACATATTGCTGTTACATTTTTGTTTAAGGGGGAGTTGTGCTGAATGTAAGAAATTGATATATATACATATATGTTGTGTATATACATATCTGTTGGAGTAATTTTTTTAAAAATCCTGGTTTAACACAGGCAGCAGTGTGTCTGCAAAAGGTGAAATTAAGATGTCATAAATGTGAGGTCATCATTCATTTCAACCATGTATTTGCTGACAAAGAGACACAAATGGAATTTTATGATGATTGCTGGAGATTCCATGGAGAGTAGATAATTTGAGACATTGCGTTTAGATTTAGTTAAGTCGGTCACGGGATCCAAGTGGGATAAAGATGATGTAATTAATCAGAGGAGCTAGGTGTGTTGATATAGGTTTGGCAGTCTGCTAGGAGCTTTCAATTTGAGTCGACGTTTTTGCCAAATGCTGTCAGGTTGAGCAGTAGTCTGACAAAGACAGAAGAATCTGCAGGCTGTTTCCTCTCTCCAAACAGTCTTTCCAAGAAATCTCTTTACAAGTGTACAACATTTGCGTTTGCTAACTTTATTTTTAAGTAGCTTTTTACCTGTAATGGGCTTTGCTTAATTGGAGATTGAGAAGATATAAGTTAGTAGTAAAAAGGGTTTCCTTGTATTGTTACGAACTGTTTAGCTGTTGATTGAAAAGCCATTTTCTGTGATGTCAATGTGTTTAATCCTGTGCTAAGATTAAAAGATACCAATTCGTCAGTGCAATCACTCCTGGAGGATTTTTAATTTTTAATCTTTCCTTTAATTTTGCTATTACAATTTTGACCCAGGGATGATTTATGGACATGTGTCTTGAAGGCAACTTGTATCTTTAACACAAGCAGAAGGAGTGTCCTGACTTTGAGAAAGCATGAGGCATGTTTAATTCATGATTCCAGAACGATTGAACTGACATCAGTGATGACTCAGATTGATGGACTAGGCTGGTGGCCAATGAACTGGCTTGCGATGCTGGGCTTTGCCAATGGCCCGTGGTGATTGGTTCTGTTTTCTCTGGAATGTCTCTCTCCCCAGTAGGTCTGGGTTATAGTTTTCCTTTCAGTTCAGAAGCGGTAGAAGCTTTTTTACTTTTTGCTCTCGGATATGATGAAATCTCTCTGAAAAATCCAGTGTAAGAATTCTTTTCGTTCCCCAGTAAGGCTGGAGGACGTTTTAATGAAACTGCAAAGAATTGACATTAAAAACCTGGACTGGGAGCTGGGTTTGATGCGAGGCCAAGAGTCTTATGGGAGAAGTAGTGTCAAAAGTGGACCTTTGAGTTGAAGGCCCAGTTTCAATAAAGGCTAAAGAGTCTTTCCAGAGGAAATCCTACTGCATGTGAGGACTGAATGAATGTTACTGCCAGAAGATCCTCACGAACAGGTTCTGATCACTCAGTGTGCTCGGGGGGCAGCCTGCTGCAAAGAATTCAACATCGAAAGCAGGGACTTGTATCTTTTTTTACCTTAATAAATATTATTTTTACCCTTTGCACCCCTCTGTGTTTCGTTGTCTTGTGTGTGTGGATAGAGGGTTGTGTGGATAGAGGGTGGGACAGTTAAAAGGGGGGTGGTAGGTTAGCTTGCCGTTATTCCATTGTAATTGCTGCATGTTATCTTTATTTCAGTTATAAATAAGCAGTAATTGTGTTTCAACTTACAATCCTGGTGACAGCAAAGGGCCACAGATTTCAGGAGTTTTATACAAATTATTAGTTAATTCACTTGTGTTGGGACTCTGGGGTATGTGGGGCTGGAATCGACTGTGTACAAGCCCAGGGGTGTCGTAACATAAATTGACAAAAAGTGTCTGTCCAGTATCCTAACAAACATTGGGATTTGGTCCAGGATCTTAACAAGGTCATTACTCAAAATCATACAGGACACAAGCACACGTGAGCACTGTTACAAAGATGCTGCTCGAAATGAGTCCATTTTCAAACAAGCAGTGGCAAACATGAATATAATTAAACTTATCCATTACACACCCAGACACGAGCAGTGAGAGGTGCATGCACAATTAGACAGGAGTACTGATATTCACAAAACCCTACTAGAAACAAGGGCTTTTAGACTGGGCGGGATACTAATAAAGAAACATACATAGAAAATAGAAGCAGGTTGAGTCCATTCAGCCCTTTGAGCCTGCTCTGCCATTCATTACGATCATGGCTGATCATCAAGTTCAATATCCTGACCCTGTCTTTCCCCCCCCCATATCCCTTTAGATCCAATTTCCTTCTTGAAATTACACAATGTTTTACAACAAAGAACAAAGAAATGTACAGCACAGGAACAGGCCCTTCGGCCCTCCAAGCCCGTGCCGACCATGCTGCCCGACTAAACTACAATCTTCTACACTTCCTGGGTCCGTATCCTTCTATTCCCATCCTATTCATATATTTGTCAAGATGCCCCTTAAATGTCCCTATCGTCCCTGCTTCCACTACCTCCTCCGGTGGCGAGTTCCAGGCACCCACTACCCTCTGCGTAAAAAACTTGCCTCGTACATCTACTCTAAACCTTGCCCCTCTCACCTTAAACCTATGCCCCCTAGTAATTGACCCCTCTACCCTGGGGAAAAGCCTCTGACTATCCACTCTGTCTATGCCCCTCATAATTTTGTAGACCTCTATCAGGTCTCCCCTCAACCTCCTTCGTTCCAGTGAGAACAAACCGAGTTTATTCAATCGCTCCTCATAGCTAATGCCCTCCATACCAGGCAACATTCTGGTAAATCTCTTCTGCACCCTCTCTAAAGCCTCCACCTCCTTCTGGTAGTGTGGCGACCAGAATTGAACACTATACTCCAAGTGTGGCCTAACTAAGGTTCTATACAGCTGCAACATGACTTGCCAATTCTTATACTCAATGCCCCGGCCAATGAAGGCAAGCATGCCGTATGCCTTCTTGACTACCTTCTCCACCTGTGTTGCCCCTTTCAATGACCTGTGGACCTGTACTCCTAGATCTCTTTGACTTTCAATACTCTTGAGGGTTCTACCATTCACTGTATATTCCCTACCTGCATTAGACCTTCCAAAATGTATTACCTCACATTTGTCCGGATTAAACTCCATCTGCCATCTCTCCGCCCAAGTTTCCAGACAATCTAAATCCTGCTGTATCCTCCAACAGTCCTCATCGCTCATCCGCAATTCCACCAACCTTTGTGTCGTCTGCAAACTTACTAATCAGACCAGTTACATTTTCCTCCAAATCATTTATATATACTACAAACAGCAAAGGTCCCAGCACTGATCCCTGTGGAACACCACTGGTCACAGCCCTCCAATTAGAAAAGCATCCCTCCATTGCTACTCTCTGCCTTCTATGGCCTAGCCAGTTCTGTATCCACCTTGCCAGCTCACCCCTGATCCCGTGTGACTTCACCTTTGTACTAGTCTACCATGAGGGACCTTGTCAAAGGCCTTACTGAAGTCCATATAGACAACAGAGGTTTTGGCCTCAACTACTTTCTGTGGTAGTGAATTCCACAGATTCACCACTTTCTGGATGAAGAGATTTCTCCTCACCTCAGTCCTAAAAGGTTTCCCGCTTATCCACAAACTATGACCTCGAGTTCTGGACTCCCACACATCGGGAATGTTCTTTCTGAATCTAACCTGTCCAATCCTGTCAGAATTTTCTAAATTTCCACGAGATTCCCTCTCACTCTTCTGAACTCCAATGTGTACAGGACAATAAGGTCAGACAAATCCCAGCGGAGCGAATGGGCCAGATGGCCAGTGTCTCTGCTTGGCTAATTAAGCCTGATCAATTGTATACCTGTTTGGCTGTTCCATTACTATACAAAGCCTTGCGAGGCTGTAGAATATACTTTGCTGAGGAGGATGCGTGTTGGTGAGAGGTGGATTCTGGGGTTTAACATGCAGAGCGCATACAGCCTGCACATGCAGCATTGCGGAACAAGACCGATCTATGTTAGTGTGTCAATACCTGCCGAGAAGCTTAGCTCATCAGCCTCCTGCCCCGCATAATCATACAGTGCTCGCACTCTGACCATCGCTACCTTCACATCATCCTCAGAGTTCAGTGTGAACACAAGTTTCCTGGGGCTGTCATCATCCGACCAATCAGACGAATAATCCTTAACTCCACTGTGGGACAAAACACAGATTAGTGCGAGGTATGCATAGATAGAGAGAAATAGACAGAGAAAGAGAGTAAGGAAGCAAGCGTTATACAGAGACACAAGGTACCGTATGGTACAGAAGGAGGCTATTCAGCCCATCACACCAGTGCTGGTTCCCACAGAGCTGTCCAATTAATCACAACCCCGTAGAATCCCTACAGTGCAGAAGGAGGCCATTCGGCCTAGAGTCTGCACTGACTCTCTGAAAGAACACCCCACCTCGGCTCACCTCCCCGCCCTATCCCTGTAATCCCACCTAACCTGCCAATTTTTGGACACTAAGGGGCAATTAAGCATGGCCAATCCACCTAATGTGCACATCTTTGGGCTGTGGGAGGAAACGCGAGCACCAGAGGAAAGTCATGCAGACATTGGGAGACTATCTAAACTCCACACAGTTAGTCATCCAAGGCTGGAATTGAACTGTGCCACCGTGGCGCTCCCTTCCCTCACAGCCCTGCGATTATTTTTCCTTTAAAACTCTGATCCAATTGTTTTTTGAAATTTATGATTACTGCACTTGGATTTCCAGAAGACATTTGATACGTGCCACATCAAAGATTACTGCAGAAAATAAAATACCATTGGGCAGGAAGCAACTTATTGGCAAGGATAGAAGATTGGCAGCCTAAAAGGAAAGAGTGTGCACAAATGCGTCATTTTCTGGCTGGCAGGATGTGACGAGTGGTGTGTCAGAGGGATCAGTGCTGGGGCCTCAGTTTTTTTACAACCTCTTTAAATGACTTGAATGAAGGGACTGAAGGCTTGGTTACTAAATTTTCTGATGACACAAAGATGGGTCGGGAACTAAATTGTGAAGAGGACATAAGGAGGCTACTAAAGGGACATAGATAGGTTAGTGAGCGGGCAAAGATCTGGCAGATGGAATATAATTTGGGAAAATGTGAAATCATCCATTACAGAGGAATCTGGGGGTCCTAGTGCATGAATCACAAAAGGCTGGTATACAGGTACAGCAATTAATTAGAAAGCAAATAAAACGTTACCATTTATTGGGATGAATTCTCTGTTAGCGGGATTCTCCGTTCCGCTGGCAGTGCACCCCCGTCCACGGTTTCCCAGCGGCGTGGGGTGGCTACAATGGGAACTCCCATTGGCCAGCAGCGGGAACGGAGAGTGCCGCTGTCAGCAAAACCTCGCTGCTGAGAAACATGTGGCTGCGGAAGCGAAAAATTCACCAGATTGTGAGGAGAATTGAATACAAAAGTTGGGAGGTTATGCTTCAGTTGTACAGGGCATTGGTGTGATCACATCTGGAGTATTGTGTACAGTATTGATCTCCTTATTTAAGGAAAGATGTAAATGTGTCAGAAGCAGTTCAGAGAAGATTTACTGGACAAATACCAGGTTCTCTTATGATGAAAGGTTGGAGAGATTAGGTTTTTATGAACTGGAATAAGAGGTGACTTGATGAAACATCTCCTTATTAGCTTCATCAAAATCTTTTCCAACAGCTCTTAGAAATCTCCTTATAATCTTCTCTGCTGTCCGGGGAACAACTCCAACTTGTAGTCTTCTCATCGAACTGACCCTCCATTCTAATCTCTCCTATCTTCTCCAAGGTCTAAAATGTGCTGAATTCACCACAATAGCCCAGCAGGTTTACAAAGGTTCAGGATAACTTCCTTACTTTAGTATTCCATGTCTTTATTAAAACAGCCAAAGATTCCATAGGCTTTTAAACAAAGATTTTCCCAAACATTCCTCTCACCTTCACCGCTTTCTGTACATCCCCAGGATTCTCTATTCTTGCACAAACTTTAATATTGGATCCATATTCCTCATCATTCCTATCAAAATGTATTATTTCATGCTTCACTGTTAAATTGTGGCTGCCACCAGTCTACCAGCGAAAACAGCGCGAGAGGAGAGAGAGCCGGGACAGCGAAAACAGCGCGGGAGGAGAGACCCGGGAGATTTAAAAAGCGCGGGAGGAGACAGCCGGGACAGCGAAAACAGCGCGAGAGGAGAGAGAGCCGGGACAGTGAAAACAGCGCGGGAGGAGAGGGACGGGAGATTTTAAAAGCGCGGGAGGAGAGAGCCGGGACAGTGCTGGGAGAGGTGAGTGCACAAAAGGTGTGGCAGGAGTGCCTTTAGACACGGAGTGCTATTTGGAACAGAGTGCATCTGAGTTTAGGTGAGTGACTGAGTGCTGATTGGAACGGAGTGCATCTGAGTTTAGGTGAGTGACTGAGTTCGGGTGAGTGGCTGTGTTTTTGTTGGTGTTCGGGTTTATCCTTGAGGTTATATAAAATTTGTTTTAAAAAATATTTAAATTAATTAACTAATTGAATATGGCTGGACAGGTGGTGTGCTGTTGCTGTATGATGATGGAACTGGTGGGTCCCATTGAGACCGTCAGTGACCACATCTGCAGCAAGTGTTGGTTGCTCGAGGAACTTCGGCTCAGAATTGATGAGCTGGAGACCGAGCTGCACACACTGCGGCACATCAGGGAGGGTGAAAATTACCTGGACACTTTGTTTCAGGAGGCAGTCACACCCGGTAGAATAAGTACTGTTAATTCGGACAGTGGTCAGGGACAGAGTGGTGTGACTGCAAGGGAGGCAGGTAGGGGGATCCTGAGTTTAGGAGTTGAGGAGCCTCAGCCCTTGACCTTGTCCAACAGGAATGAGGTACTTGCTCCCTGTGTGGATGAGGAAGAGGGCTGTAGGGAGGATGCGTTGACTGACCACTGCACCATGGTACAGGAAGCCATTCAAGAGGGGGGAGCAAAAAGACAAGTGATAGTTGTAGGGGATTCTATAATTAGGGGGATTGATGGCATCCTTTGTAAGCCAGATCGAGAGTCCCGCATGGTATGTTGCCTGCCCGGTGCCAGGGTGAGGGACATCTCTGATCGGCTTGAAAGGATTTTGGAGAGGGAGGGGGAGGATGCAGTTGTTGTGGTCCACGTTGGGACTAACAACATGGGTAAGACTAGGAAAGAGGACCTGTTTGGGGATTATCAAACACTAGGGACTAAATTAAAGAGCAGGTCCTCCAGGGTTATAATCTCTGGATTACTACCCGAGCCACGTGCCAATTGGCATAGGGTTGAGAAAATTAGGGAAGTTAACACGTAGCTAAAGGAGTGGTGCGGGAAAGAGGGATTCCATTTCATGGGGCATTGGCATCAGTACTGGGGCAGGAAGGACCTGTACCGTTGGGACGGTCTTTACCTGAACCATTCTGGGACCAGTGTTCTAGCGAATAGGATAAATAGGTTGGTCACAAGGACTTTAAACTAGCAAGTTGGGGGGAAGGGACGTGTAAAGCTATGGACAGTATAATGGTTAATGGAGATCAAGGCAGCAGGTTACGTGACAGGTTATGTAGAGATATGGGTTCAAAGACGAGGAAAATTAGGAGAAAGGGTAAGAGGAAAAATAATTTGCGAAAAGTTACTGATCAAGGCGTTAGGATTCATAACAAAGACATAAAAAACAGCACAAGTGTACTTTACCTGAATGCTCATAGTATACGAAATAAGGTAAATGAGTTGATGGCGCAAATCATCGTGAATGACTATGATTTAGTGGCCATTACTGAAACATGGTTAAAAGATGGTCACTACTGGGAGTTAAATATCCAAGGGTATCAGACTATACGAAAGGATAGAATGGACGGTAAGGGCGGTGGTGTAGCTTTGTTGTTTAAGGATGGCATCCGGGCAATAGTAAGGGATGCTATTGGTGCTATGGAGGACAAGGTTGAATCAATTTGGGTGGAAATCCAGAATAGTAAGGCGAAAAGGTCACTGATAGGAATAGTCTATAGGCCACCAAATAGTAACAGGATGGTAGGGCAGGCAATCAGCAAAGAAATAACGGATGCATGTCGAAATGGTACAGCGGTTATCATGGGAGATTTTAATCTGCATATCGATTGGTTTAACCAGGTTGGTATAGGCAGCCTTGAGGAGGAATTTATAGAATGTGCCCGGGATAATTTCCTGGAACAGTGTGTAATGGAACCTACAAGGGAACAAGCGGTCCTAGATCTGGTCCTGTGTAATGAGGCAGGATTGATTAATGATCTCATAGTTCGGGATCCTCTTGGAAGGAGCGACCACAATATGGTGGAATTTAAAATACAGTTGGAGGATGACAAGGTAAAATCAAACACTAGTGTTTTGTGCTCAAACAAAGGCGATTACAATGAGATGAGAGAAGAACTAGCTAAGGTAGACTGGGAGCAAAGACGTTATGGTGAAGCAGTTGAGGAACAGTGGAGAACCTTCCGAGCGATCTTTCACAGAGTTCAGAAAAGGTTCATACCGACAAAAAAGAAAGACGGTAGAAAGGGGAAAAATCGACCGTGGATATCTAAGGAGGTGAGGGAGAGTATCAAATTGAAGGAAAAAACATACAAAGTGGCAAAAATTAGTGGGAGACTAGAGGACTGGGAAGTCTTTAGGGGACAACAGAAAGCTACTAAAAAAGCTATAAAGAAGAGTAAGGTAGACTATGAAAGTAAACCGGCTCAGAACATAAAAGCAGATAGTAAAAGCTTCTACAAATATATAAGACAAAAAAGAGTGGCTAAGGTAAATATTGTTCCTTTGGAAGATGAGAAGGGAGATTTAATAATAGAAGACGGGGAAACGGCTGAGGAGCTGAACAGGTTTTTTGGGTTAGTCTTCACAGTGTAGGACACAAATAACATGCCAGTGACTGATGGAAATAAAGATATGATAGGTGAGGACCTTGAGATGATTGTAATCGCTAAGGAGGCAGTATTGGGCAAGCTAATGGGGCTAAAGGTAGACAAGTCTCCTGGCCCTGATGGGATGCATCCCAGAGTGTTAAAAGAGATGGCTAGGGAAATTGTAAACGCACTAGTGATAATTTATCAAAATTCACTAGACTCTGGGGTGGTCCCAGAGGATTGGAAAGTAGCAAACGTGCCACCACTGTTTAAAAAAGGAGGTCGGCAGAAAGCGGGTAATTATAGGCCGGTAAGCTTAACTTTGGTTGTAGGGAAAATGCTGGAATCTATCATTAAGGAGGAAATAGCGGGGCACCTGGAGGGAAATTGTCCCATTGGGCAGACGCAGCATGGGTTCACAAAGGGTAGGTCGTGTCTGACTAATTTGGTAGAATTTTTTGAGGACGTTACCAGTGCAGTAGATAACGGGGAGCTAATGGATGTGGGTATATCTGGATTTCCAGAAAGCTTTTGACAAGGTGCCACACAAAAGGTTGCTGCATAAACTAAAGATGCATGGCATTGAGGGTAAAGTGGTAGCATGGGTAGAGGATTGGTTAACTAACAGAAAGCAGAGAGTGGAGATAAATGGGTGTTTCTCTGGTTGGCAACCTGTAACTAGTGGGGTCCCTCAAGGATCAGTGTTGGGCCCGCAGTTGTTCACAATTTACAGAGACGATTTGGAGTTGGGGACAAAGTGCAATGTGTCGAAGTTTGCAGACGACACTAAGATGAGTGGTAAAGCAAAAAGTGCAGAGGATACCGGAAGTCTGCAGAAGGATTTGGATAGGTTAGGTGAATGGGCTAGGGTCTGGCAGATGGAATTCAATATTGCCAAGTGTGAGGCTATCCATTTTGGGGGGAATAACAGCAGAATGTATTATTATTTAAACGGTAAGATGTTAAAACATGCTGCTGTGCAGAGGGACCTGGGTGTGCTGGTGCACGAGTCGCAAAAAGTTGGTGTGCAGGTGCAACAGGTGATTAAGAAGGCGAATCGAGTTTTGTCTTTCGTTGCTAGAGGGATGGAGTTCAAGACTAGGGAGGTTATGCTGCAATTGTATCGGGTGTTGGTGAAGCCGCATCTGGAGTAGTGTGTTCAGTTTTGGTCTCCTTACCTGAGAAAGGACATATTGGCACTGGAGGGAGTGCAGAAGAGATTCACTAGGTTGATCCCAGAGTTGAGGGGATTAGATTATGACGAGAGGTTGAGTAGACTGTACTCATTGGAGTTTAGAAGGATGCAGGGGGATCTTATTGAAACAAATAAAATTATGAAGGGAATAGATAGAATAGATGCGGGCAGGTTGTTTCCACTGGTCAGGGAAAGCAGAACTAGGGGGCATAGCCTCAAAATAAGGGGATGTAGATTTAGGATGGAGTGTAGGAGGAACTTCTTCACCCAAAGGATTGAGAATCTCTGGAATTCCTTGCCCAGTGAAGCAGTTGAGGCTCCTTCTTTAAACGTTTTTAAGAAAAAGATAGATACCTTTCTAAAGAACAAAGGGATTCGGGGATACGGTGTACGGGCCGGAGAGTGGAGCTGAGTCCACAAAGATCAGCCATGATCTCATTAAATGGCGGAGCAGGCTCGAGGGGCCAGATGGCCTACTCCTGTTCCTAGTTCTTATGTTATGTTCTTATGTACTCATTACACCATCTTTTAAGGTCCTCCTGAATTCTGTTCCGAACCAAATTCATTCTCTACATTCCTTTATTGATAGATCATATGCAGTCTATTCAGCCCATCGCCTCTGTTGGGACACACAAAATTCATTTAGTGCCACACATCCAACCTGCACATTCCTCCTTTTCAGGTAAAAATCCAATTTCGTGGGAGCTGCGAGTCGGAGCGGAGATTTAAAAAGAGCGGGAGCTGCGAGTCAGAGCGGAGATTTAAAAATATCGCAGCCTACTTTCGGGTGCCGTTCGGAGGAGGAGCAGTCTCGGTCAGGGAGAGAACCTGAGAACATCTGAGACCCTCAGAAGGTAAGAAGTGATGTAAGTAAGTGGTTTTTACTCATTTTTACTTTTATTACCTTTTCAAATTTTGTGTGTGTGTGTGTGTGGTGGGGAGGGGGTGGGGGGGTGGAGAAACTGAAGTGACATCACAGAAAAGCTGTGACCTGAGTGGCTGGTTGGGAATCTATACTAAATTAAAAAAATTAAGCATTGGTAACTAATTAAACATAATTACTTAATTATAATTTAGAGGGTTATCTAAGCCAGAGATCGGAGAGTACTATATTTAGCTTTCACATTTATAGTAGAAACCTAGTGCTGGGAAACAGATAGTTAACAGTAATTTAAATTAAAAAAAAAAAAAAAAACCTTTAATTTTAATTTACTAATTAATTGAAGTAATGTCAGTTAGAGGGGTGCAGTGCTCTGACTGTGAGATGAGGCAGGTCCGGGAGGCTTCCAGCGTCCCGGATGGCTTAATCTGCAGAAAGTGCACCCAACTGGAGCTCCTCACAGACCGCATGGTTCGGTTGGAGCAGCAATTGGATGCACTTAGGAGCATGCAGGTGGCGGAAAGCGTCATAGATCGCAGTTGTATAAATGTGGTCACACCCAAGGTGCAGGGAGAGAAATGGGTGACCACCAGAAAGGGCAGGCAGTCAGTGCAGGAATCCCCCTGTGGTTGTCCCCCCCTCGAACAGGTATACACCTTTGGATACTGTCGGGGGGATAGTCTATCAGGGGAAAACAGCAGCAGCCAGAGCAGTGGCACCACAGCTGGCTCTGATGTTCAGAAGGGAGGGTCAAAGCACAGAAGAGCAATAGTAATAGGAGACTCTATAGTCAGGGGCACAGATATGCGCTTCTGTGGACGTGAAAGAGACTCCAGGATGGTATGTTGCCTCCCTGGTGCAACATACCATTCTGGTCCCTCTCCGAACGGGTAGAGGGCATCCTGAAGGGGGAGGGTAAACAGGCAGAGGTCGTTGTACATATTGGTACTAACGACATGGGCAGGAAGGGGCATGAGGTCCTGCAGCAGGAGTTCAGGGAGCTAGGCAGAAAGTTAAAAGACAGGACCTCTAGGGTTGTAATCTCGGGATTACTCCCTATGCCACGTGCCAGTGAGGCTAGAAATAGGAAGACAGAGCAGCGAAACACGTGGCTAAACAGCTGGTGTAGGAGGGAGGGTTTCCGTTATCTGGACTACTGGGAGCTCTTCCGGGGCAGGTGTGACCTATATAAGAAGGACGGGTTGCATCTAAACTGGAGAGGCATAAATATCCTGGCCGCGAGGTTTGCTAGTGTCACACGGGAGGGTTTAAACTAGTATGGCAGGGGGGTGGGCACGGGAGCAATAGGTCAGAAGGTGAGAGCATTGAGGGAGAACTAGGGAATAGGGACAGTGTGGCTCTGAGGCAGAGCAGACAGGGAGAAGTTGCTGAACACAGCGGGTCTGGTGGCCTGAAGTGCATATGTTTTAATGCAAGAAGTATTACAGGTAAGGCAGATGAACTTAGAGCTTGGATTAGTACTTGGAACTATGATGTTGCTGCCATTACAGAGACCTGGTTGAGGGAAGGGCAGGATTGGCAGCTAAATATTCCAGGGTTTAGATGTTTCAGGCGGGATAGAGGGGAATGTAAAAGGGGTGACGGAGTTGCGCTACTGGTTAGGGAGGATATCACAGCTGTACTACGGGAGGACACCTCAGAGGGCTGTGAGGCTATATGGGTAGAGATCAGGAATAAGAAGGGTGCAGTCACAATGTTGGGGGTTTACTACAGGCCTCCCAACAGCCAGCGGGAGATAGAGGAGCAGATAGGTAGACAGATTTTGGAAAAGAGTAAAAACAACAGGGTTGTGGTGATGGGAGACTTCAACTTCCCCAATATTGACTGGGACTCACTTAGTGCCAGGGGCTTAGACGGGGCAGAGTTTGTAAGGAGAATCCAGGAGGGCTTCTTAAAACAATATGTAGACAGCCCAACTAGGGAAGGGGCGGTACTGGACCTGGTATTGGGGAATGAGCCCGGCCAGATGTTTCAGTAGGGGAGCATTTCGGGAACAGTGACCACAATTCAGTAAGTTTTAAAGTGCTGGTGGACAAGGATAAGAGTGGTCCTAGGATGAATGTGCTAAATTGGGGGAAGGCTAATTATAACAATATTAGGCGGGAACTGAAGAACCTAGATTGGGGACGGATGTTTGAGGGCAAATCAACATCTGACATGTGGGAGGCTTTCAAGTGTCAGTTGAAAGGAATTCAGGACCGGCATGTTCCTATGAGGAAGAAGGATAAATATGGCAATTTTCAGGAACCTTGGATAACGAGAGATATTGTACGCCTCGTCAAAAAGAAAAAGGAGGCATTTGTCAGGGCTAAAAGACTGGGAACAGACGAAGCCTGTGTGGAATATAAGGAAAGTAGGAAGGAACTTAAGCAAGGAGTCAGGAGGGCTAGAAGGGGTCACGAAAAGTCATTGGCAAATAGGGTTAAGGAAAATCCCAAGGCTTTTTACATGTACATAAAAAGCAAGAGGGTAGCCAGGGAAAGGGTTGGCCCACTGAAGTTTAGGCAAGGGAATCTATGTGTGGAGCCAGAGGAAATGGGTAGGTACTAAATGAATACTTTGCATCAGTATTCACCAAACAGAAGGAATTGGTAGATGTTGAGTCTGGAGAAGGGTGTGTAGATAGCCTGGGTCACATTGAGATCCAAAAAGACGAGGTGTTGGGACCCTGTCTCCACCACACTCTCAGCATTGACCCTGTCTCCACCACACTCTCAGCATTGACCCTGTCTCCACCACACTCTCAGTATTGACCCCGTCTCCACCACACTCTCAGTATTGACCCTGTCTCCTCCACACACTCAGCACTGACCCTGTCTCCACCACACTCTCAGTATTGACCCTGTCTCCACCACACTCTCAGCATTGACCCTGTCTCCACCACACTCTCAGCATTGACCCTGTCGCCACCACACTCTCAGCATTGACCCTGTCGCCACCACACTCTCAGCATTGACCCTGTCGCCACCACACTCTCAGCACTGACCCCCTTCTCCATTCAGACAATTTCAATCCCATGTTACTGCTGTCCTGTTTATCCCATGAGCCCTAACTTTTGCTGCTAAGTCTGTTGTGTGGGACTTGATGAAATTCTGTCCTGTATACCAACCCAAGCCGGTAGTAAATCTCTCATTGAGCTGGTCTCCTCTACCAGTCTCTGGGGAACACTGCTCTATTCTCTCTAGCTAAAGAAATAACCTGTCATCTCTTCTCGCTGCTCTCTGTCCCAATACTCATTTCTATTTAAAATGACACTGCCACTGTCACTTTAATCCCCTGGATTCTGACTTCACTCATAAATCTATTCTGTGGGATTCTGTCAGTTGCCTTTTGGAAATCCATATACACATCACCTTTGACCACCATGGACCATCCATCTTAATTCATCAAAATATTCAATTAAATTAGTCAAATGGGGAAATAGGATTCGAATACTTGTGGTTGTTTGTGACCGGCGCAGACACGATGGGCCAAGGGCCTTTTCTGTGCTGTCGACCTCTCTGACTTTCAATAAGATTTGCTTTTAACAAATCTATGCTGACTTTCATTTATCAGCTCATACTTTTCCAAATGCCAATTGATTTTATCCAAGATTAATGTCGTGAAAAGGTTCCCCACCATCGACAAGCCAGCAGTTACACAGTTTAGCCCTTGACCCCATTCTAAAACAGGCAAGACAGATATAAAGTTACTAATTTCCTCCCTCACCCACACCCTCTGCCTCCACAGGAACATACCCGAATCAGCCCTACCCTTCCTCTGAAATCCCTTTTCTGTGTTTTTAACATTCCTTGGCTTCCCTATTATAATGGCCATTAGTCCAGTGCTCTGAACTTGCGTCTCCAGATCCAAATGCAACTCAAGTGAGTCCCAAACTTGACTGATTGAGCCCCTTTTGATGCGGCTTGCTTTGTTTTTGTACACTTTCACTAACATTGTACTTGTGAGAAAGCATCATTCAATTAACAGCTTTTTTGTCAAAACCTGTAACGCCTTGTAGAAATATGTCTGTCCTGTTTCTCATTCTTTGAGTGACAGTATTGGAGCTCTTTAAATACTGCATTTTGGGAGTAAATGAATTGAAAAGCATCTTGTTAATGCAGAGCCGCGCATTAATCTATTCTCATCGATTGTATGAAGTGGGGTGGGCGGCGGGGGATGGAGTGAGTGAGTGGTTACTAACATTTGTTGCTGTCCCTTGGGTAGGGTTCTGTACGAGCCTGTCTGCGTTTCCCTTAATAAACCAGCAGATTCAAAGAACAGTTTAGGGAGGCATTTTGCACTGTCATAGGGGTGACAGATCTTTCTCCCTCCCTCTCGCCACTGCCCACTGACTATCTACCGAGTGTGGTGGAGACAGGGTCAATACTGAGAGTGTGGTGGAGACAGGGTCAATACTGAGAGTGTGGTGGAGACAGGGTCAGTGCTGAGAGTGTGGTGGAGACAGGGTCAATACTGAGAGTGTGGTGGAGACAGGGTCAATACTAAGAGTGTGGTGGGGACAGGGTCAATGCTGAGAGTGTGGTGGAGACGGGGTCAGTACCGAGTGTGGTGGAGACGGGGTCAATGCTGAGAGTGTGGTGGAGACAGGGTCAGTGCCGAGTGTGGTGGAGACAGGGTCAATGCTGAGAGTGTGGTGGAGACAGGGTCAATACTGAGAGTGTGGTGGGGACAGGGTCAATGCTGAGAGTGTGGTGGAGACAGGGTCAATGCGGAGAGTGTGGTGGAGACAGGGTCAATGCTGAGAGTGTGGTGGAGACAGGGTCAATGCTGAGAGTGTGGTGGAGACAGGGTCAATACTGAGAGTGTGGTGGGGACAGGGTCAATGCTGAGAGTGTGGTGGAGACAGGGTCAATGCTGAGAGTGTGGTGGAGACAGGGTCAATGCTGAGAGTGTGGTGGAGACAGGGTCAATGCTGAGAGTGTGGTGGAGACAGGGTCAATGCTGAGAGTGTGGTGGAGACAGGGTCAATACTGAGAGTGTGGTGGAGACAGGGTCAATGCTGAGAGTGTGGTGGAGACAGGGTCAATACTGAGAGTGTGGTGGGGACAGGGTCAATACTGAGAGTGTGGTGGAGACAGGGTCAATACTGAGAGTGTGGTGGGAACAGGGTCAATGCTGAGAGTGTGGTGGAGACAGGGTCAATGCTGAGAGTGTGGTGGAGACAGGGTCAATGCTGAGAGTGTGGTGGGGACAGGGTCAATGCTGAGAGTGTGGTGGAGACGGGGTCAATACTGAGAGTGCGGTGGAGACGGGGTCAATACCGAGTGTGGTGGAGACAGGGTCAATGCTGAGAGTGTGGTGGGGACAGGGTCAATACTGAGAGTGTGGTGGAGACAGGGTCAATGTTGAGAGTGTGCCGGAGACGGGGTCAATGCTGAGTGTGTGGTGGAGACAGGGTCAATGCGGAGAGTGTGGTGGAGACAGGGTCAATGCTGAGAGTGTGGTGGAGACAGGGTCAATACTGAGAGTGTGGTGGGGACAGGGTCAATACTGAGAGTGTGGTGGAGACAGGGTCAATGCTGAGAGAATGGTGGAGCCAGGGTCAATACTGAGAGTGTGGTGGAGACAGGGTCAATACTGAGAGTGTGGTGGAGACAGGGTCAATGCTGAGAGTGTGGTGGAGACAGGGTCAATACTGAGAGTGTGGTGGGGACAGGGTCAATACTGAGAGTGTGGTGGAGACAGGGTCAATGCTGAGAGTGTGGTGGGGACAGGGTCAATGCTGAGAGTGTGGTGGAGACGGGGTCAATACTGAGAGTGTGGTGGAGACAGAGTCAATGCTGAGAGTGTGGTGGAGACGGGGTCAATGCTGAGAGTGTGGTGGAGACAGGGTCAATACTGAGAGTATGGTGGAGACAGGGTCTATACTGAGAGTGTAGTGGGGACAGGGTCAATGCTGAGAGTGTGGTGGAGACGGGGTCAGTACCGAGTGTGGTGGAGACGGGGTCAATGCTGAGAGTGTGGTGGAGACGGGGTCAGTACCGAGTGTGGTGGAGACAGGGTCAATGCTGAGAGTGTGGTGGAGACAGGGTCAATACTGAGAGTGTGGTGGGGACAGGGTCAATACTGAGAGTGTGGTGGGGACAGGGTCAATACTGAGAGTGTGGTGGAGACAGGGTCAATACTGAGAGTGTGGTGGAGACAGGGTCAATACTGAGAGTGTGATGGAGACAGGGTCAATACTGAGAGTGTGGTGGAGACAGGGTCAATGCTGAGAGTGTGGTGGAGACGGGGTCAATACCGAGTGTGGTGGAGACGGGGTCAATACGGAGAGTGTGGTGGAGACGGGGTCAATGCTGAGAGTGTGGTGGAGACAGGGTCAATACTGAGAGTGTGGTGGGGACAGGGTCAATGCTGAGAGTGTGGTGGAGACGGGGTCAGTACCGAGTGTGGTGGAGACAGGGTCAATGCTGAGAGTGTGGTGGAGACAGGGTCAAGACTGAGAGTGTGGTGGGGACAGGGTCAATACTGAGAGTGTGGTGGAGACGGGGTCAGTACCGAGTGTGGTGGAGACGGGGTCAATGCTGAGAGTGTGGTGGGGACAGGGTCAGTACCGAGTGTGGTGGAGACAGGGTCAATACTGAGAGTGTGGTGGGGACAGGGTCAATGCTGAGAGTGTGGTGGAGACAGGGTCAATACTGAGAGTGTGGTGGGGACAGGGTCAATGCTGAGAGTGTGGTGGAGACGGGGTCAGTACCGAGTGTGGTGGAGACGGGGTCAATGCTGAGAGTGTGGTGGAGACGGGGTCAGTACCGAGTGTGGTGGAGACAGGGTCAATGCTGAGAGTGTGGTGGAGACAGGGTCAAGACTGAGAGTGTGGTGGGGACAGGGTCAATACTGAGAGTGTGGTGGGGACAGGGTCAATACTGAGAGTGTGGTAAGGACAGGGTCAATACTGAGAGTGTGGTGGGGACAGGGTCAATGCTGAGAGTGTGGTGGAGACGGGGTCAATACTGAGAGTGTGGTGGAGACAGGGTCAATACTGAGAGTGTGATGGAGACAGGGTCAATACTGAGAGTGTGGTGGAGACAGGGTCAATGCTGAGAGTGTGGTGGAGACGGGGTCAATACCGAGTGTGGTGGAGACGGGGTCAATACGGAGAGTGTGGTGGAGACGGGGTCAATACCGAGTGTGGTGGAGACAGGGTCAATACTGAGAGTGTGGTGGGGACAGGGTCAATACTGAGAGTGTGGTGGAGACAGGGTCAATACTGAGAGTGTGGTGGGGACAGGGTCAATGCTGAGAGGGTGGTGGAGACGGGGTCAATACTGAGAGGGTGGTGGAGACGGGGTCAATACCGAGTGTGGTGGAGACAGGGTCAATACTGAGAGTGTGGTGGGGACAGGGTCAATGCTGAGAGAGTGGTGGGGACAGGGTCAATACTGAGAGTGTGGTGGGGACAGGGTCAATGCTGAGAGTGTGTTGGAGACGGGGTCAGTACCGAGTGTGGTGGAGACGGGGTCAATGCTGAGAGTGTGGTGGAGACAGGGTCAATACTGAGAGTGTGGTGGGGACAGGGTCAATACTGAGTGTGTGGTGGAGACAGGGTCAATACGGAGAGTGTGGTGGGGACAGGGTCAATGCTGAGAGTGTGGTGGAGACGGGGTCAATACTGAGAGTGTGGTGGAGACGGGGTCAATACCGAGTGTGGTGGAGACAGGGTCAATGCTGAGAGTGTGGTGGAGACAGGGTCAATGCTGAGAGTGTGGTGGAGACAGGGTCAATGATGAGTGTGTGGTGGAGACAGGGTCAATGCTGAGAGTGTGGTGGAGACGGGGTCAGTACCGAGTGTGGTGGAGACGGGGTCAATGCTGAGTGTGTGGTGGAGACAGAGTCAATGCTGAGAGTGTGGTGGAGACAGGGTCAATACTGAGAGTGTGGTGGAGACAGAGTCAATGCTGAGAGTGTGGTGGAGACAGGGTCAATGCTGAGTGTGTGGTGGAGACAGGGTCAATGCTGAGAGTGTGGTGGAGACGGGGTCAGTACCGAGTGTGGTGGAGACAGGGTCAATGCTGAGAGTGTGGTGGAGACAGGGTCAATACTGAGAGTGTGGTGGAGACAGGGTCAATACTGAGAGTATGGTGGAGACAGGGTCTATACTGAGAGTGTAGTGGGGACAAGGTCAATGCTGAGAGTGTGGTGGAGACGGGGTCAGTACCGAGTGTGGTGGAGACGGGGTCAATGCTGAGAGTGTGGTGGGGACAGGGTCAGTACCGAGTGTGGTGGAGACAGGGTCAGTGCTGAGAGTGTGGTGCAGACAGGGTCAATGCTGAGAGTGTGGTGGAGACTGGGTCAGAACTGAGAGTGTGGTGGGGACAGGGTCAAAACTGAGAATGTGGTGGAGACAGGGTGAATACTGAGAGATTGTGACTCTGTCTCCATCTGGACAGGGCACTGATGAATCCATATCTGGAGCATGGTGAGCAGTTTTGCGCCCTTATTTCTTATGGTCTTATTGTGGAGATCATTACCCTATTGTCTTGAGTACTGGCTGCAGTTTTCTAATGAAGATAAATTTGGGGGGGCTGGAGGATAAAGAGGGCCTATACGAATCATTATGGTAATTGTTGGTATGGGAGAAGTAATTATGATCTTAACCAGCCAGGCTGCTGACTGGGGACGGGACAGCCCAGCCCCATGTCAATGGAACACACTCACACTCCCCCACTCCACAAGATTATTCCTTGGGGAGTCTAACAATCATCAAGGAGATGAGAGCAGGGAATTGGGGAGGAGTAATCCCTCTGAATCGGAGTGAGAGAGAGCATGGAAAGAGGGAGCTAACACCCAGGAGAGGGGAAGAGCAGACTGGGTGAACTCAAAGGACCACATGGCTCCTCCGCCATCTTAACAGTACCCTCGACACTTGCAACTGGCACCTGCATGTCCGAAGTTTCAGCTGATGGTGCCATACCTGTCCAGTGGGGGATGGAGTGGGGGTGGGTGGATGATGGGACAGTTTGTCAGTAGTCAGGAGAATGTTTTGGATTGGGGGGACCATACCTGTCTCCTGGGGCAGGGAGAGGCACGATGTCAGTAGAAGGGATTATGTTGGTGAGAGTCACTTCCTCCATTCCTCGGTTGCTCTTCTCCTTGCGGTTAATGGCTCGGTTTGCCTCGGGGGCCCACTCCTGTCAAAGATGAAGAAACTGGTCAGTGGGGCGATCAGAGTTCAAGAGTATGAACCGTTTCAGGTAGCAACCGAAACAGGTGGATGAGGGTAAAGCAGTTGATGTGGTGTATATAGATTTCAGTAAAGCGTTTGATAAGGTTCCCCAAGGTAGGCTATTGCAGAAAATACAGAGGCATGGGATTCAGGGTGATTTAGCAATTTGGATCAGAAATTGGCTAGCTGGAAGAAGACAAAAGGGTGGTGGTTGATGGGAAATGTTCAGACTGGAGTCCAGTTACTAGTGGTGTACCACAAGGATCTGTTTTGGGGCCACTGCTGTCATTTTTATAAATGACCTGGAGGAGGGCGGAGAAGGATGGGTGAGTATATTTGCAGATGACACTAAAGTCGGTGGAGTTGTGGACATTGCGGAAGGATGTTACAAGTTACAGAGGGACATAGATAAGCTGCAGCGCTGGGCTGAGAGGTGGCAAATGGAGTTTAATGCAGAAAAGTGTGAGCTGATTCATTTTGGAAGGAATAACAGGAAGACAGAGTGCTGGGCTAATGGTAAGATTCTTGGTAGTGTGGATGAGCAGAGAGATCTCGGTGTCCATGTACATAGATCCCTGAAAGTTGCCACCCAGGTTGAGAGGGTTGTTAAGAAGGCGTACGGTGTGTTAGCTTTTATTGGTAGAGGGATTGAGTTTCGAAGCCATGAGGTCATGTTGCAGCTGTACAAAACTCTGGTGCGGCCGCATTTGGAGTATTGCGTGCAATTCTGGTCGTCGCATTACAGGAAGGATGTGGAAGCATTGGAAAGGGTGCAGAGGGGATTGATCAGAATCTAGCCTGGTATGGAGGGAAGATCTTATGAGGGAAGGCTGAGGGTCTTGAGGCTGTTTTCCTTAGAGAGAAGAAGGTTAAGAGGTAACTCAATTGAGGCATACAAGATGATCAGAGGATTAGATAGGGTGGACAGTGAGAGCCTTTTTCCTAGGATGGTGATGTCTAGCACGAGGGGACATAGCTTTAAATTGAGGGGAGATAGATAAAAGACAGATGTCAGAGGTAGGTTATTTACTCAGAGAGTAGTAAGGGTGTGGAATGCCCTGCCTGCAACAGTAGTGAACTCGCCAACGTTAAGGGCTTTCAAATGGTCATTGGATAGACATATGGACGATAAGGGAACAGTGTAGATGGGCTTTAGAGTGGTTTCACAGGTCGGCGCAACATCGAGGGCCGAAGGGCCTGTACTGCGCTGTAATGTTCCATGTTCTATGTTTGGGCAGAATTGGGTAGGTGTGGGGGGCATGGATAAGGCATGTGAGCAGAGGCCATGGTTGGGTTCGGTAGATAGTGAGTTGAAGATGGTGTTGCAAGGGTTTGTGATGTGTGGGCACAGATTCTGGGAGGAGGTTAACGGATTCCAAGGAGGGACAAGGAATAGTCCTGGATGGGCATTTTGCAGCAGGGTGCCGGGAGTGCGGTGGAGACAGGGTCAATGCTGAGAGATTGAGACAGTATTGACTCTGTCTCCATCTGGACAGGGCACTGATGAATCCATATCTGGAGCACTGTGAGCAGTTTTGGGCCCTTATTTCTTATGATCTTATTGCGGAGATCATTACCCTATTGTCTTGAGTACTGGCTGCAGTTTTCAAGTTTACTGTGTGCTGGCTTTCAGTTTTCAGGGCAGCACGGTAGCACAAGTGGATAGCACTGTGGCTCACAGCGCCAGGGTCCCAGGTTTGATTCCCTGCTGGGTCACTGTCTATGCGGAGTCTGCACGTTCTCTCCGTGTCTGCGTGGGTTTCCTCCCACAGTCCAAAGACGTGCAAGTTAAGTGGATTGGCCATGCTAAATTGCCCTTCGTGTCCAAAAAGGTTAGGAGGGGCAATTTGGTTACGGGGATAGGATGGAAGTGAGGATTTAAGTGGGTTGGTGCAGACTCGATGGGCCGAATGGCCTCCTTCTGCACTGTATGTTCTATGAGTAGTGGGAGTGCGAAAAAGAGGGGTCAGGGGGAGCGAGGGTGGGCTCCAAGGGAGCAGTTTGACAGGTTCCTTAAAATGAATTATGGCAGAAGCACTTTAAACTGCCAGCAGTATCTTACTGATGATGAACTCCAAATCTCCAGGGATTACAGACTTTAGTTCCAGCATGACAGCACATTGACTGTCAGCTCTCCTTGGAGAGTCCCATTTGCTGAAATCCCTGGAAACCTGATGCCAATACAATTGGTATGAGGGGAATGAGGGGAGAGGTGGCAATGGTCGATTAGGTAAACAGATGTTAAAAGAATAGTGGGGAAAATGGTGAAATAGTAAGAAACAACCAAAAATGTATTCTATCAGCAAGATAGATCCATCGGTGTCTTACTGGGGAAGGTAAGGATAATGTTAGATCAAAAGAAGAAGTTCATAATTTTGCAAAGAACAGTAGCAAAGAACAAAGAACAATACAGCACAGGAACAGGCCCTTCGGCCCTCCAAGCCTGTACCGGTCATGATACCAACCTTGACCAAAACCCTCAGCACTTCCTTTTTTTAAAAACGCCTTTTATTCAAACTTGTATCAAAGTAGTTACAGCAAATAAACACCCCGGGAAACATTCTTCCCAACAATCAGTTTGTACAGATTTTCCTCCTTTTTCACCGCCCCCCTCCTCCCTGCCAACGAACAGCTCCTCAAACATGGTCACAAACATCCCCCACCTTTCCTCAAACGCCCCTGCTGAGCCCCTTAACTCATACTTTATCTTCTCTAACCGCAGGAAGTCGTACAGGTCACCCAGCCAAGCTGCTACCCCCGGTGGCGACGCCGACCGCCACTCCAGCAAAGTTCATAGTCGTGCAATCAGAGGCGAAGGCCATGACATCGGCCTTCCTCCTCTCCATGAGCTCCGGCTTCTCTGAAACGCCAAATATCACCAACTCCTCCACTGTCCTGGCTAAGACTGCGAACACTCCCGCCCAGAATCTTCCCAATTTTTCACAACCCCAAAACATGTGCGCATGATTCGCTGGCCCCCGCCCACACCTCTCACACTCATCTGCTACCCCCTGAAAGAACCCACTCATTCTCGGCCAAGTCATATGCACCCTCTTAAACTGTATCAGGCTCATCCTCGCACAAGAGGAGGGCTCGTTTACCCTTCGCAGTGCCTCACTCCATACTCCCCAATTGATCTCTATTCCCAACTCCACTTCCCATTTCTCCTTGATCTTCACCACCCGCTCACCTCCCTGCTCCCCCAGCCACTTATATATATCCCCAATTCTTCCCTCCCCTTCCACATCCGGAAGCAGCAGTCGCTCCAGCAGGGTGTATCCCGGCAATCTAGGGAACTCCTTCCAGACCTTTTGTGCAAAGTCCCTAACCTGTAGATACCTGAACTCACTACCCGTCGGCAGCTCTACCCTTCCCCTTAGCTCCTCCAGACTGGTGAACCCTTCCTCCAAATACAAATCCCTCACCTTGACCAGCCCTACTTCCCTCCACCTCCTATATACACTATCCAGCCCCCCCCCCGGCTCAAACCCATGATTCTCACACAGCGGGGTTAGCACCAACATCCCTTCCACCCTAAAATGCCTCCTCAGCTGATTCCATATCTTCACCGTGGACTGCACCACTGGGCTCCCTGAATACCTACTCGGAGCCACCATGATAATCCACTCGACCCCTTCTCCTTCCCACCACCGCCGCACCTTGTCCACATTCGCCGCCCAATAATAATGAAGCAGGTTTGGCAGCGCCAACCCCCACTGCTGCCTCTGCCTCTGTAGCAGGATCCTCCCCACTCTCGGCACCTTCCCCGCCCATACAAAGTCAGAGATGATTGTGTCCACTTTCCAAAAAAAGGCCTTTGGTATAAAGATCGAGAGAGCCTGAAAGATAAATAAGAACCTCGGCAGAATATTCATTTTCACCACTTGGACCCTCCCCGCCAAAGTTAAATGCAGTGTATGGCACCCCCCCTAAATTAGCCCGCTGTGCCAGCTCATTCACCGGGAATATCTCGCTTTTCCCTCCATTCAGCTTGTATCCCAAGAACCCTCCAAACTTCCCCAACAGGCCCATAATCCTTCCCATACTCTCCAACGGATCCGAAACATACAGCAAGAGGTCATCGGTATAGAGCGACACCCGATGCTCCCTCTGTCCCCTCATTATCCCCTGCCTCTCTGCCGACCCCCTGAGAGCCATCGCCAATGGCTTTATGGCCAGCGCAAACAGCAGCGGCGACAGCGGGCACCCCTGCCTCGTACCCCTGTGTAAGTCAAAGCTTTGTGAGCTCATATCATTCGTCCTCACCCTCGCTCTTGGCACCACAAACAGCAACCGCACCCATGCCACAAATCTCAGCCCAAACCCAAACCTTCGAACAAGTACCGCCACTCCACCCAGTCAAATGCTTTCTCCGCGTCCATGGACACCACCATCTCCGGTACCAGGGGCGGAATTCTCCCCCCCCCCCCCCCCACGCCGGGTGGGAGAATCACCCGGGCGCCGCGCGAGACCCGCCACGCCGCCCGCACGTGATTCTCCCCCCCCCGCCCCCCCTCCCCCCAAACTGGCGCGGCGTGAATGACGGCTGGTCGCTGGGAGAATCACCGCTTGCCGTTGGTAACAGGCGAGCGGCGATTCTCCGGCCCGGATGGGCCAAGCGGCCAGCCCAACACGACAGGTTCCCGCCGGCGCCATCCACACCTGGTCGCTGCCGGCGGGAACAGCGCGGGAATGCTGGGGGGGCGGCCTGGCCCGCGATCGGTGCCCATCGATCGGCGGGCTGGCCTCTCTGAAGGAGGACCTCCTTTCCTCCGCCGCCGCGCAAGATCCATCCGACATCTTATTGCGGGACGGCCGTGGGGAGGACGACAACCGCGCATGCGCGGGTGACGTCATTTACGCCGCGCCGGTTGCGTCATTTAGGCCCGACGCGCGTAAATGATGTGGCGCCGCTCCTAGCCCCCTGGGGGCGGGAGAATAGGGGGCTGGGAACGGCCTCCGACGCCGGAGTGAAACACTCCAGTTTTCACTCCGGCGTCGGGACTTAGTCTCCCGATGGGAGAATTGCGCCCCAGAGCTCTCGACGGATTCATCACCACATTCAACAGCCGTCTTGTATTACTCGCGAGCTGCCTGCCCTTCACGAAGCCTGTTTGATCTTCTGGAACCAACCCCGGGACACAATCCTCTGTCCTCCCTGCCAACAACTTAGCCAATACTTTCACATCCGTGTTCAATAGTGATATGGGTCTATACGACCCACATTCCACCAGATCCTTCCCTTTTTGGGGGATGAGTGTGATTACCGCCTGTTTCATTGTCTCCGGCAACTCCCCCTTCTCTAGTGCTTCATTAAACGCCCCCAACAGATATGGTGCCATGTCCGCTGCAATTCCTCATAAAATTCAGCCGGGTACCCATCCGGCCCAGGAGCCTTCCCCGACTCTTCCCAGCACCTCCCTCAGCCACAGGGGCTCCTCCAACGCCTGCCTCTTTGCTTCCTCCACCTGGGGAAATTCCAGCTCGTCCAGAAACCGCCCCATGTCCCCCTCCTCTCCTCCTGGGCCTGCCTCAAAGTCCCTGGTAATGCTCTCTAAATGCCTCATTTATCTTCCCTGGCTCTGACACCACATCCCCAGCCCCAGTCCGGATCTTCAATATTTTCCTGGACGCAGCCTGCCTCCGCTGGTGTGCCAGCATGCAGCTCGCCTTCTCCCCATACTCGCACTGCACCCCTCTTCCCCTACGCAGTTGCCTTACCTCCCTCCCCGTTGTCAGCCTATTAAATTGCCCCTGCAACTTTTTCCTCCTCGCCAATCCCAACACGGTGGGCACCCTCGAATATTCCCTGTCCACCTCCACTATCTCGCTCACTAGACGGTCATGTTCTGCCCTCCTTTCCTTATTCGCACGAACCGTAAATGAGATAATTTCTCCCCGGACCACTACCTTCAGTGCTTCCCAAAAAATGCCCGCCGACACCTCCCCATTCTGATTGAACTCTACATAATCCCTAATCGCCAACCGCACCGTATCACAAAAACCTCCATCCGCCAACAACCCCGAGTCAAACCTCCACCCCGGCCTCTGCTCTCGTCCCGTACTGAACCGAATATCCAGCCAGTGGGGTGCATGGTCCGAGATAACTATCCCCGCATACTCTGCCGCCTCCACCCCAACCAAAATCTCCCAACTCACTGCAAAGTAATCAATCCTAGAATACACCTTATAGACGTGTGAAACGAAGGAATACTCCCTTCCCCCGGGATCTGAAAATGCCATGGGTCCACCATACCCAACCTCTCCATAAACCCCCCCCAGCTCCCTCTCCATTCGTACCCTACCCATCGACCTGGGGCTCGATCTATCCACCCTCAGCGCCAAGACACAGTTAAAATCTCCTCCCATGATCAACTGGTACGTGGCCAAATCCGGGATTGCTGCCAGCAACGCCCTCGTAAAACCCACATCATCCCAATTTGGGGCATACACATTTACCAACACTACCGGTGCCCCTTCCAATACCCCACTCACAATCACACATCTCCCACCTCGATCCCTCACCTCTTTCGCACTCACGAATCCCATTTTTTTGCTCATTAAAATCGCCACACCCCTCGATTTCAAATCAAATCCCGAGTGAAAAACCTGCCCAACCCACCCCCTCCTGAACTTAACCTGGTCCTTCACACGGAGGTGTGTCTCCTCCAAAAATACCACCCCCGCTTTCAAGCCCCTGAGGTGCGCGAACACCCGCGACCTTTTAACCGGCCCATTTAGTCCCCGGACGTTCCATGTCACCAACCTTACCGGAGGCTTGCGCCTCCAATCCCCTATACCATCCGTCATCTTCCCCACTTAACTCCTGCCCCTTTGATTCCACTCTGTACCTAGCCCATCCCAGATGGCCCCATTCTTTGCCCTTGACCATGTCATCTCTCACCTCCTGCCGCGCCGCAGAAACCCTCCCCCCCTGGCTTTTCCCCTTCTTCCCCCCCACTTCCCCTTTCTCCCCTTCCTCCGGCCACCACTCTTGACCTTCTCCGCTACCACCTCACTTCCGTTCACCAGCATAACCTGCTGGCGCGGCTGCCCCTGCCCAAAGGCACATCCTAATAACCTCCCCCTCCCTCTTCCCCCACTCCACAGCTCCAAGAAGAAGGCCTCCTGCTGGCCTTACCCTCCCCCACGCAAACAAGGACTTCTCCTGATCTCCAGGTAGCCTTCTCCAAAAGCAACCAAACAGATGTTAAACACAAACAGTCCCATAAAACAGCAGGGGGGGTAGGAACATCCATCCCCACATAACCTTTTCACCCCTACAACTCCTTACAATCTCAACATTGAACAGAAACCACCCCCCCACAAAAAAAAGGTGAAAATCCCCTAATCCCTATACCCACTTCAAACATGCTCCCCACCATTATATAGTGCCAGCACCCCGGTTCCCAGCAGTGCCAGCACCCCGGTTCCCAGCAGTGCCAGCACCCCGGTTCCCAGCAGTGCCAGCACCCCGGTTCCCAGCAGTGCCAGCACCCCGGTTCCCAGCAATGCCAGCACCCCGGTTCCCAGCAGTGCCAGCACCCCGGTTCCCAGCAGTGCCAGCACCCCGGTTCCCAGCAGTGCCAGCACCCCGGTTCCCAGCAATGCCAGCACCCCGGTTCCCAGCAATGCCAGCACCCCGGTTCCCAGCAATGCCAGCACCCCGGTTCCCAGCAATGCCAGCACCCCGGTTCCCAGCAATGCCAGCACCCCGGTTCCCAGCAATGCCAGCACCCCGGTTCCCAGCAGTGCCAGCACCCCGGTTCCCAGCAGTGCCAGCACCCCGGTTCCCAGCAATGCCAGCACCCCGGTTCCCAGCAATGCCAGCACCCCGGTTCCCAGCAATGCCAGCACCCCGGTTCCCAGCATTGTCCGCTCAGTTCTCCCCCAGTTTATGCTCCTTAATGAAGTCATCGGCCGCTTCTGGGGTCTCGAAATAATACTCCCAGCCTCCGAATGTCACCCATAATTTCGCCGGGTAGAGCACCTCAAACTTGATCTGCCGCCGGTACAGCACCGCCTTGGCCTTGTTGAAGCCTGCCTGCCGTTTTGCCAACTCGGCTCCGATGTCCTGATAAATCCCTCCCAGTCGCAGCTACGCTTCTCCCTGGCCCACCGTAGAATTTTCTCTTTCTCCACAAACTTATGGATTCTCACGATCACCGCCCACGGCGGCTCCCCAGCTCTAGGCTTCTGCCTCAGAGACCTATGCGTCGGTCCACTTCAGGTGCCTTATCCAGCAGCACTTCTGCCACCAGCAACGCCAGCATCTTCGAGACATACCTCATGGTACTCACATCTTCCACTCCTTCAGGCAGGCCCACTATTCGCAGGTTCTGTCTTCTCGAGGTATTCTCCTGTTCCTCAACCTTTGCCCTCAACGTTTTATAAAGGTCACCTAGGAGCCCCACCTCCGCCTCCAGAGCCACCACACGATCGCTGTGGTCCGAGATCACTCCTTCGATCTCCCGAATCTGCGACCCCTGCACCTCCAAACACCTCTCCATCCGCTCCAAAGTACTCTTCAGGGGTGCCACAGCTTCTGCAATGGCCTTTGCATGATCCTCACGCATTTCTTTCCTCTGCTTATGGAATTCCTACTTGATAAAAGTCATCAGTTCCTGTATCTGGGGCCTTACAGCTTTCCCCTCCCCGCCTGCATGTTGGAAGAGGCTGTTGCTGCAGCATCAGACATAGACCAAATAGATAGAACATAGAAAAATACAGCACAGAACAGGCCCTTCGGCCCACGATGTTGTGCCGAGCCTTTGTCCTAGATTAATCATAGATTATCATTGAATTTACAGTGCAGAAGGAGGCCATTCGGCCCACCGAGCCCGCACCGGCCCTCGGAAAGAGCACCCTACCCAAGGTCAACACCTCCACCCAACACTAAGGGCAATCCCGGACACCAAGGGCAATCCACCCAACCTGCACATCCCCGGACTGCGGGAGGAAACCTGAGCACCCGGAGGAAACCCATGCAGACACGGGAGGACGTGCAGACTCCGCACAGACAGCAACCCAAGCCGGAATCAAACCCGGGACCCTGGAGCCGCGAAGCAACCGCACCATCCACAATGCCACCGTGCTGCCCTTAAGAACAAATAAATCTACACTACATCATCTTACCGTAATCCATGTACCTAGCCAATAGCTGCTCGAAGGTCCCTAATGTTTCTGACTCAACTACTTCCACAGGCAGTGCATTCCATGCCCCCGCTACTCTCTGGGTAAAGAACCTACCTCTGACATCCCCCCTATATCTTCCACCATTCACCTTAAATTTATGTCCCCTTGTAATGGTTTGTTCCACCCGGGGAAAAAGGTCTCTGACTGTCTACTCTATCTATCTAACTTTCCAGCCAAATCTCTCACTGCTTTCTGCCGGATCTGGCGATCAGAAGACATACCAGGGGTAAACTACTCCTCTAACATTCACCTACGCCTTTTCATCAAAATTCCACCCAGATCTGCGTAAAAAGAGCCCTTTTCTGTGACTTTAAGCAGGAACAGCCCGTATGTGACCACTCACTCCATGGTCACAACCGGAAGTCCCCTCAGCACTTCCTAGTGTCGTATCCCTCGTATACCAATGTGTTTGTCAAGATGCCTTTTGAATGCCGTTAATGTATCTGCTTCCACAACCTCTCCTGGCAACGTGTTCCAGGCACTCACCACCCTCTGTGTAAAAAAACCTGCCTCACACATCTCCTCTAAACTTTGCCCCATGGATCTTAAACCTATGCCCCCTGGTGACTGACCCCTCCACCCTGGGAAAGAGTGCCTGCCCATTCACTCTATCCATGTCCCTCATAATATTGTCAACCTCAATTCGGTCACCCCTCAACCTCCATCTTTCTAATGAAAACAGTCTGAGTCTATTCAGCCTCTCTACATAGCTAACACCCTCCTAACCAGGCAACATCCTGGTAAACCTCCTCTGCACCCTCTCCAAAGCCTCCACATCCTTCTGGTAGTGTGACGACCAGAATTGTGCACAATATTCCAAGTGTGGCCTTACCAAGGTGCTATACAACTGTAGCATAACTTGCCAATTTTTATACTCTATGCCCCGTCCAATGAAGGCAAGCATTCCATATGCTTTCTGGACTACCTTGTCCACTTGTGTTGCCACTTTCAAAGATCTGTGGACCTGTACGCTGATCTCTCTGACTTTCGATATTCCTAAGACTTTTGTCATTTACTGTATATTTCCCCTCTATGTTAGACCTACCAAAATGCATTCCCTCACATTTGTCTGGATTCATCTCCATTTGCCATTTCTCTGCCCAGGTCTCCAACCTATCTATGTCCTGCTGTGGCCTCTGACAATTCTCAACACTAGCTGCCACTCCACCAACCTTGGTGCCATCCGCGAACTTGCTAATCAGGCCGAGTCTAAGGATTGGGAGTGTTTTAGAAACCAACAAAGGGCCAGCAAAAAAGATGATAAAGAGGGAGAAAAATAGAATATAAACTAGCCAGAAACATAAAAAACAGATTGTAAGAGCTTTTGGAAGTATAAAAAAAAGGAAGAGAGTAGCAAAAGTAAATGTTGGGTTTCTGGGAAGCAGAGACAGGAGAAATTATCATGGGGAAATGGCAGAGACATTGACCAAATATTTTTGTCTGTCTTCACAGTAGAAGACACACCTTACATTCCAGAAACAGACGGTGAAGTAGGGGCTTAGAAAATGAGGAAATCAAGGTAATCAATACCAGCAGAAGAAAAGTGTTGGGGAAACCTCAGGGACTAAATTCTGACAAATGTCCAGACCCTGATGGTCTGCACCCTAGGGTTTGAGAAGAGAAAGCTACAGGGATAGTGGATGCACTGGCTAAGATTTCTCCAAATTCCCGAGATTCTAGAATGGTCTCACCAGACTGGAAGTTAACAAATTTACTATTTCAGAAAGGCAGTAGGATAAGCCAGGGAACTACAGGCCAGTGAGTCTCAGGTCGGTGGTGGGGAAACTAATGGAGAAAAGTCTGAAGGAGAGAATCTATTTCCAGTTGGAGAGCAAGATTTGATCATGAATAGTCAGCATGACTTTGTCAGAGGGAGATCATGCCTAACAAATTTGATTAAATGTTTTGAGCATATGACTAAGTGTGTAGATGAGGGTAGTGTAGTTGATGTAGTTTACATGGATTTCAACAATCATTTGACAATGTCCCACATGGGAGACTTATAAAGAAGGCAAATGCACATGGGATACAGGGAAACTTGATAAGGTGGATTCAAAGCTGGCTGAGCTGCAGGAGACAGAGGGTGATGACAGACGGCTGCTTTAGTGACTGGAAGACAGTGTCCAGTGGCATACCACAGGGGTCTGTGCTGGGTCCCCTATTATTCGTCATTTATATAAATGATTTGGATGACTATGTGTGGGGTAGGATCTGTAAGTTTGTGGATGACACAAAGATAGGCCGGGTGGTTAACAGTGAGGCCGAGAGTCTTGGGTTACAGAAAGATGTAGACGGGATGGTCAAATGGGCGAATAAGTGGCAGATGGAATTTAATCCTGAAAAGCGTGAAGTGTTACACTTTGGAAGGAGCAATTTGACAAGGAAATATTCAATGAATAGCACCACATGGGAAGTCCTGAGGAACAAAGAGACAAACAAAGAACAAAGAACAAAGAAATGTACAGCACAGGAACAGGCCCTTCGGCCCTCCAAGCCCGTGCCGACCATGCTGCCCGACTAAACTACAATCTTCTACACTTCCTGGGTCCGTATCCTTCTATTCCCATCCTATTCATATATTTGTCAAGATGCCCCTTAAATGTCCCTATCGTCCCTGCTTCCACTACCTCCTCCGGTAGTGAGTTCCAGGCACCCACTACCCTCTGCGTAAAAAACTTGCCTCGTACATCTACTCTAAACCTTGCCCCTCTCACCTTAAATCTATGCCCCCTAGTAATTGACCCCTCTACCCTGGGGAAAAGCCTCTGACTATCCACTCTGTCTATGCCCCTCATAATTTTGTATACCTCTATCAGGTCGCCCCTCAACCTCCTTCGTTCCAGTGAGAACAAACTGAGTTTATTCAATCGCTCCTCATAGCTTATACCCTCCATACCAGGCAACATTCTGGTAAATCTCTTCTGCACCCTCTCTAAAGCCTCCACATCCTTCTGGTAGTGTGGCGACCAGAATTGAACACTATACTCCAAGTGTGGCCTAACTAAGGTTCTATACAGCTGCAACATGACTTGCCAATTCTTATACTCAATGCCCCGGCCAATGAAGGCAAGCATGCCGTATGCCTTCTTGACTACCTTCTCCACCTGTGTTGCCCCTTTCAATGACCTGTGGACCTGTACTCCTAGATCTCTTTGACTTTCAATACTCTTGAGGGTTCTACCATTCACTGTATATTCCCTACCTGCATTAGACCTTCCAAAATGCATTACCTCACATTTGTCCGGATTAAACTCCATCTGCCATCTCTCCGCCCAAGTCTCCAGACAATCTAAATCCTGCTGTATCCTCAGACAGTCCTCATCGCTATCCGCAATTCCACCAACCTTTGTGTCGTCTGCAAACGTACTAATCAGACCAGTTACATTTTCCTCCAAATCATTTATATATACTACAAACAGCAAAGGTCCCAACACTGATCCCTGTGGAACACCACTGGTCACAGCCCTCCAATTAGAAAAGCATCCCTCCATTGCTACCCTCTGCCTTCTATGGCCTAGCCAGTTCTGTATCCACCTTGCCAGTTCACCCCTGATCCCGTGTGACTTCACCTTTTGTACTAGTCTACCATGAGGGACCGTGTCAAAGGCCTTACTGAAGTCCATATAGACAACATCTACTGCCCTACCTGCATCAATCATCTTAGTGACCTCCTCGAAAAACTCTATCAAGTTAGTGAGACACGACCTCCCCTTCACAAAACCGTGCTGCCTCTCACTAATACGTCCATTTGCTTCCAAATGGGAGTATATCCTGTCTCGAAGAATTCTCTCCAGTAATTTCCCTACCACTGAAGTAAGGCTCACCGGCCTGTAGTTCCCGGGATTATCCTTGCTACCCTTCTTAAACAGAGGAACAACATTGGCTATTCTCCAGTCCTCCGGGACATCCCCTGAAGACAGCGAGGATCCAAAGATTTCTGTCAAGGCCTCAGCAATTTCCTCTCCAGCCTCCTTCAGTATTCTGGGGTAGATCCCATCAGGCCCTGGGGACTTATCTACCTTAATATTTTTTAAGACACCCAACACCTCGTCTTTTTGGATCACAATGTGACCCAGGCTATCTACACCCCCTTCTCCAGACTCAACATCTACCAATTCCTTCTCTTTGGTGAATACTGATGCAAAGTATTCATTTAGTACCTCGCCCATTTCCTCTGGCTCCACACATAGATTCCCTTGCCTATCCTTCAGTGGGCCAACCCTTTCCCTGGCTACCCTCTTGCTTTTTATGTACGTGTAAAAAGCCTTGGGATTTTCCTTAACCCTATTTGCCAATGACTTTTCATGACCCCTTCTAGCCCTCCTGACTCCTTGCTTAAGTTCCTTCCTACTTTCCTTATATGCCACACAGGCTTCGTCTGTTCCCAGCCTTTTAGCCCTGACAAATGCCTCCTTTTTCTTTTTGACGAGGCCTACAATATCACTCGACATCCAAGGTTCCCGAAAATTGCCGTATTTATCTTTCTTCCTCACAGGAAGTGAGGCCTTGAAGTGTTTGTAAATACATCACTGAAGGCACAAGGGAAGGTTAAATGGGTTGTGACAAAGGCATATGGCACACTTCCTTTATCAATCGAGGCATAGATTACAAAAGCAGTGAGGTCATGTTGGAGTTGTATAGAACATTGGTGTGGCCACAACTGGAGTACTGGGTGCAATCTGGTAGCCACATTATAGGAAGGATGTGATTGCACTGAAGTGGGTGCAGAGGCGTTTCACCAGGATGTTGCCTGGGGTGGAACATTTAAGTTATGAAGAGAGGTGGGATAGGTTTAGGTTGTTTTCTTTGGAGCAGAGAAGACTGAGAGGTGAGCTGATCGAGATGCACATGATTATGAGGGGCATGGACAGGGTGGATAGGGAACAGTTGAAGGGTCAGTTATGAGGGGACACAAGTTCAAGGTGAGGGGTGGGAGATTCAGGGGGGATTTGAGGAAAAACCTTTTACCTAGAGGGTGGTGACGGTGTGGAATGCACTGCCTGGGAGGGTGGTCAAGCGTGTTGCCTCACATCCTTTAAAAAGTACCTGGATGGGCACGTCTTAATATTCATGGCAATGGGCCAAGTGCTGGCAAATGAGATTAGGATTGGCAGATTAGGTACCTTTCATGCGGCGGCGCAGACTCAATGGGCCGAAGGGCCGTTTCTGCACGGTACTTTTCTGTGATTCTGTAAAATCTAACTCCGCTGTTCAAGAAAGGAGGGAGAGAGAAAATAGAAAACAACAGGCCAGTTAGCCTGACATCATTCATAGAATTAGCATTCCTACAGTGCCAAAGGAGGCTATTCGGCCCATTGAGTCTGCACCAACCCTCTGAAAGGGTACTCTTTCTAGGTCTACTCCCCAGCCCTATCCCTGCAACCCAATCTGTACATCCCTGGACACGATGTGGCAATTTAGCATGACCAATCCACCTAACCTGCACATCTTTGGACTGTGGGAGGGAACCGGAGCACCCGGAGGAAACCCGCGCACACACGGGGAGAAAGTGCAAACTCCATACAAATAACCCAAAGCTGGAATTGAACCTGGGTCCCTGGCACTGTGATGCAGCAATGCTAACCACTGTGCCGCCCAGTAATCAGGAAAGTGCTGGAATTTATAAAGGAAGTCTTAACAATGGACTTAGAAAGCATTGTATGATCAAACATAATTTCGCAAGGGAAATTTGTAAAGGATGTAGCTGGCAGGGGAAATAAATGGGAAACAGTAAATGTGGTATTCCAAAATTTCTATAAGATGGTGAAGAAGGATTGATACAATCAATTGGAAGCGTTCGGACCAACACTACCAGCTCTGAACAGAGGCACAGGTCAGGGACGCCCACTGTCCCCGCTCTTGTTTGCCCTAGCAATCGAACCACTGGCGATCACTCTGTGAGACGCGAAATGCTGGAAGGGTATCCAAAGAGGGCGCAGAGAGCACATAAGAGTGTCGCTCTATGTGGATGACATGCTCCTCAACGTCTCGGATCCACAGAACGGCCTGAAAGCAATCATGCAACTCCTGGAAGAGTTCCGTGCCTTCTCGAGCTACAAACTCGATCTGGGCAAGAGCGAGGCATTTCTGGTGAACCTAAACGGGGAGGGACAGAGCTGGAGGAACTGCTATTCGAATTAGCCATAAACAAATTGCACTACCTAGGGATCCAGATAGTCTGGGACTGAACACCGATCCATAGGCGGAATCTGACCAGTCTGGCAGAGGAAGTAAAAAAGGACCGACAGAGATGGAATGCACTCCCATTTTCCCTGGCGGAGAGAGGGCAGACGATCAAAATGAACGTACTGCCGAGGTTCCATTTCATGTTGAGATCCATACCGATCTTCATCCCAAGGTAGACAAAATTATCATGGTGTTTGTGTGTGTGTGTGTGTGTGTGTGTGTGTGTGTGTGTGTGTGTGTGTGTAGGGGCCGATCCCAAAGACAATACTGTAAATGAGGAAAAATATGGGCAACATGGCCCTGCCAAATCTACAGGACTACCACTGGGCAGCCACAGCCCAGAGGGTGAGGGGATGGATACGAGATTCAAATACGGAATGGGTGAGGCTGGAGGAGTCCTCCTGCAAGGGAATGACCCTCCGAGCCCTCACTATGGCAGTACTCCCTTCTCCTCACAAACAAAGTGCACATCCAGCCCAGTGGTGGCGGCCACTCTGAAAACATGGAACCAAATGAGGCAGCATTTTGGTCTAACACAAATTCCCACCAGCTATGTTGACCCCACCTTTACAAAATGGAGACAGGACGGAGGGACGTTAGCAGTTAGGGATTTTACAAAGGACACAGACTCGTGACCTTGGGCAAACTGACGGAGGACTTGGACCTGCCGACAGGACAGGAGCTCAGGCGCCTCCAAATTAAACACCTTCTCCACAAGGAGACGGCAAAGTACTGCACGTCCCCGAGAGACACTCTCCGAGAAGAACTAATAAACACGGACAGTAAGGAGGGAGGGAGGGTGGGGACAAACAGACGGTTGCTGGACTGGGCAAGACTACTGGACGAAGCTAGACAGAAATGGGAGGACGAATTGGAGATGGAAGTGGGTTGGGGCCCTGCAGCGAAGTACTGAGCAGGGCGAACTCCACCTCTGCGCCACGCTAAGCCTCATGTAGTTTAAAGTGGTGCACAGAGCGCACCTGACCAGAACCCAAATGAGCAGGTTCTTCCCGGAGGTGGAGGATAAATGTGAACGGTGCCAGAGGGGCCTGGCCAACCACGGCCACATGTTCTGGGCATGCCCCAAACTTGCCGGGTTGTGGACAGCCTTCTTCGAGGCAACATCCAAGGTTGTGGAGGTGAGGGTGTAGCCGTGCCCGAGACTGGCAGACTTCGGGGTATCGGACCAGCCGGATTTTCAGATGAGGAAAAGGGCCAATTTCCTGGCGTTTGCATCCTAATCGCACGCCAGAGAATCCTGCTCGGCTAATGATCTGCAGCACCGTCCACAGCTGCAGACTGGCTGGCAGACCTGGTGGAATTTCTCCACCTGGAGAAGATCAAGTTCACCATCTGCGGGTAGGAGGGATTCCACAAAGCGTGGAGGCCATTCATCAGCCTGTTCCAAGACCTGTTCGAGGCCAACAGCAACTAGGAAGAGAGTGAGAGGAAGACGAGGGAAGTCACCCACAAGAGAAAGGGGCGGGCGGGTGGGAGGAGAGGGAAGGGAACCCAAGGGAAGCACAAAACAAAGCACGGGGACAAGGGGAGGAGGGGAAGGGCCACGCTGCCCCCCCACCTCCCCTCCCAACAATAAAAACTAGAAGCCAAGCAGAACGAAGCGGAGTACTGTACGGGTGCCCAGGGCAGACGGCAACACGAAGAGGGGAAATAAGCTCCCAACGGGGGGGCTCTCGTGTAAAAACCATTGCAAGTAAGACACAAACCTGTTTGTAAATATCAGATACACATGAGCTGTTACTCTCGAAAAACTGGAAAACACCAATAAAAATATATATATATTGGAAGCAAAGAGCAGGGATAAACGTGGCATTTTCATGTTCGCAGGCTGTGTCAAGTGCAGTGCTGGAGCCTCAGTTATTTATAATCTACAGGTATATCAATGATTTGGAGAAACAGAGTCAGACATATTTATCTAGGTTTGTTGCTGCCAAAATTGGGTGGAGATGGAAGGGTGAAGAGGACAGAGTGCAAAGAGATATGGACAGGTTCAGTGACTGGGAACAAGATGGGGTTCAATGTCAGGGAAGTGTGTGATGAATCACTTTTCTCGTAGGAATACAAAAGATGAACATTTTTAAATGGTGTGGAAACTTGGAACTATTGATATTCAGAAGGACTTGAACAAGAAAGAGTTAGCATGCATGTAAAGCAAGAAAATAGAATGTCCTCAAATCATTCCCACTGCTCCTCTCTGTCCCCATAGCGCTGTATCAATCCCAAACCAATCCCACTGCTTCACTCTCCCCACAAAGCCCTGTATCAATCAAACAAGATCAAAGAACAATGAATAGTACAGCACAGGAACAGGCCCTTCGGCCCTCTAAGCCTGCGCTGACTATGCTGCCCATCTAACCTAAAACTTTCTACACTTCCGGGGTCCTTATCCCTCGATTCCCATCCTATTCACGTATTTGCCAAGAAGCCCCTTAAATGTCACTATCATACCGGCTTCTAAGTTGCCCTCAACCTTCATCATTCCAGTGGGAACAATTAGAATTTATCCAACCTCTCCTCATAGCTAATATGCGCCATATCAGGCAACATCTTTGTAAACTTCTTTTGCACCCTCTCAAAGTTTCCACATCCTTCTGGTAGTGTGGCGACGAGAACTGAACACTATATTCCAAGTGTGGCCTAACTAAGGTTCTATACAGCCGCAACATGACTTGCCAATTTTTATACTCAATGCCCCAGCCGATGAAGACAAGCATGCCATATGCCTTCTTGACTACTTTCTCCACCTGCGTTGCCACTTTCAGTGACCTGTGGACCCATACACTCAAATCCCTCTGCCTGTCTTAAGGGTTCTGCCATTTATTGTGTATTTCCCAGTTATATTAGACCTTCCAAAATGCATGACCTCACATTTGTCCGGATTAAACTCCATCTCCCATCTCTCCGTCCAAGTCGCCAACCGATGTATATCCTATTCATAAAACTAATCCTAATGTTCCCGCTCCCTCCCCTGTATCAATCTCCAAACTAATACCACTGCCCCACTCTCCCCATAGCCCTGTATCAATCCCAAACTAATCCCACTGCCCCACTCTCTCCCCGTAACCCTATACCAATCCTAAACTAATCCACTGCCCCACTCTCTCCCCATAGCCCAATATCAATCGCCAAACTAATCCCACTGCCCCACTTTCTCGCTCTGTCCCCATTGCCCTGTATCAATCCCGTAACAGCCTCCCCGAATAGGTGCTGGAATGTGGCGATGAGGGGCTTTTCACAGTAACTTCATTTGAAGCCTACTTGTGACAATAAGTGATTTTCATTTTTTCATTTTCATAAAGGAACCCCACTGTCCTGCTCTCTCCATATATCCCTGTATTTTTATCTGCATCAATGGGGGGATGAAAGACAGGCGGAAGCCACTCACCTCAAACTGTGGCCAGTTCATGGTCATGCCGGGTCCGTGAGTGTTCTGCCACCATCGTAAATCTTCTTGGTCATTGGCTGAGGCGATGATCTGGTACAAATCTCGATAGATAGCTTGGAAACTGAAACAAGTCGACACCCAGCATCAGTTAAAATCATCATTGTTAGACATCCTCCAGCCAGACAAGACCAGCTCAGACTATGCCTCATGTCAGAATGGATAGCACGAGCACCATTGGGCTTTGCTAACTCTACAGACCTATCATTCATTATAATAGACCTGACCATCAGGATTCAAAGTATGGCCGTGTGTATTACACAATAACCAGAATGGCAATGTGGATGGACCAAGCTTCAGACAAAGGGAGTGACTGAGTCAATAAACTGGCCTGACTGGCTGCAGTCATTACTGGTGAGCCATGCCTTCAGCTTTTCGCCCAACACCAGTACAGCTTCCAAAAGGCCCGACAACAGCACATCTTTGAACAGGCACGGCAGACACTGGCACACATTCCAACAGGCCAAACAGACATCAGCACACATTCCAACAGGCCAGATCGACACAAGCACACCTTCAATAGGGCAGATGGACACTCGCATAGCTTCTAACAGGGCCGATAGACAATAGCACAACTTTCAACAGGCCGGATAGATGGCAGCACACCTTCTAACTGGCCACATAGACACGAGAACACCGTTCTGCAGGCCCGATAGAGACGAACACTACTTCCAACTGACCCGACAGACACCAGCACACCTTTCAACAGGCCTTAGACAGCAGCACACCTTCCAACAGGCCTTAGACAGCAGCACACTTTCAAACAGGCCCGGCAGACACCAGGACAACTTCCATCAGGTTTGATAGACACCAGCACATATTTCAACAGGGCGGAGAGACGCCAGCACACCTATCAACAAGCCGGATAAATGGCAGCAGACCACCCACCAGGCCGGAGGGACACCTGCAGACCTTTGAGAGGCATGATAGACACCAGCACATTTTCCGACAGGTGAGATAGACACCAGCACACCCTCCAACAAGACAGACAGACCAGCACACCTTCAAACTGGCTGCATAGACACCAGCACACCTTCCAACAGGCCTGATAGACACCAGCAAACTTCCGACAGACTCGATGGACACCAGCACCAGCTTGATTTCTCCCCTTCCACAAACATTCAAACCCCCCACCACCGATGAACAGTGGCAGCTGTGTGTACGATCTACAAGATGCATTGCAGTAACTCACCAAGGTTCCTCAGACAGCACCTTCGAAACTCACAACCACTACCATCTAGAAGGACAAGAGCAGCAGATACCTGGGAACACGACCACCTGGAGTTTCCCCTCGCATTCACTCACTACCCTGACTTGGGAAATATATCAGCGTTCCTTCGCGGTCATTGGGACAAAATCCTGGAACTTCCTCCCTAACAACACAGTGGGCGTATCTACACCTGAAGGACTGCAGCGGTTCAAGAAGGCACCACCACCTTCTGAAGGGCAACTAGGGGTGGGCAATAAATGCTGGCCTAACCGGAGACGCGCATATCCCATAAGTGAAAAAAAAAGCACACCTTCAAAAAAGGCCGGATAGACACCAGCACACCTTTCAACAGACCCAATAGACACCAGCACATTTTCCAACAGGCCCTAAAGAACCCAGCACACCTATCACAAAGCCCGACAGACACACCTACCAACAGGCCCGACAGACGCCCCTACCAACAGGCCCGACAGACGCACCTACCAACAGGCCCAACAGACACAACTACCAACAGACCCGACAGACACACCTACCAACAGGCCCGACAGACACACCTACCAACAGGCCCTGTAGACCCCTGCACACCTACCAACAGAGCCTATAGTCCCCTGCACACCTTCCAACAGAGTATGCACACCTTCCAACAAGCCCGAAAGACACCAGCACATCTTCCAAGTGGCTTGATATACACCAACACACATTTCAACTGGCAGGATAGACACCAACACACTTCCAACAGGCCCAATAATAATAATAATCTTTATTGTTGTCAGAAGTAGGCTTACATTAACACTGCAATGAAGTTACTGTGAAAATCCCCCAGTCGCCACATTGCTGTGCCTGTTCTGGTACACGGAGGGAGAATTCAGAATGTCCAGCTCACCTAACAGCACGTCTTTCGACCTTGTGGGTGGAAACAGGAGCACCCGGAGGAAACCGACGTAGACACAGGGAGAACGGTGAAGACTCCGCACAGACAGTGACCCAAGTGGGAATCGAACCTCGGAACGCTAGAGCTGTGAAGCACAGTATTAACCAGTGTGCTACCATGCTGTCCCCAGCACACCAGCTAAGACACCAGCACACATATGAACAGGCCAGATAGACATCAGCAGATCTTTCAACAGGCCCAATAGACTCCAGCACACCTTCCAACAGGCCAGATCGACACTAATACACCTTCCAACAGGTCCTATAGATAGGATTGGATTTGTTTATTGTCACGTGTACTCAGGTACAGTGAAAAGTATTTTTTTGCGAGCCGCTCAAACAGATCATTTAATACATAAAAAGAAAGAAAATGCATAATAGGGCAACACAAGGTCCACAATGAAATGAAATGAAAATTACTTGTCACAAGTAGGCTTCAAATGAAGTTACTGTGAAAAGCCCCTAGTCGCCACATTCCGGCGCCTGTTCGGGGAGGCTGGTACGGGAATTGAACCGTACTGCTGGCCTGCCTTGGTCTGCTTTCAAAGCCAGTGATTTAGCCGTGCGCTAAACCAGTAAATACATAGATACCGGCATCGGGTGAAGCATACAGGAGTGTAGTATTAATCAGGTCAGTCCATAAGAGGGAACGTTTAGGAGTCGTAACAGCGGGGAAGAAGCTGTTTTTGAATCTGTTCGTGCGTGTTCTCAGACTTTTGTATCTCCTGCCTAATGGAATAAGTTGGAAGAGTGAGTAAGCCGGGTGGGAGGGGTCTTTGATCTACACCAGGTGTAGATAGAGTTAATGGATGGGAGGCAGGTCCGTGCAATGGACTGGGTTGTGTTCATCACTCTCTGAAGTTTCTTGCGTTGTTGGGCCGAGCAGTTACCATACCAGGCAGCCACATAGCGCATCTGTAAAGATTGTTAAGGGTCAGTGTGGACATGCCGAATTTCCTTAGTTTCCTGTGGAAGTATAGGCGCTGTAGTGCTTTTTTGGTTGTAGTGTCGACGTGGGTGGACCAGATAGATTTTTGGTGATATGCACCCCATGGAATTTGAAACTGCTAACCATCTCCACCTCGTTGATGCTGACAGGGGTATGTACTTTACTGCCTGAAGTCAATGACCAGCTCTTTAGTTTTGCTGGCATTGAGGGCCAGATTGTTGTCGCTGCACCACTCCACTAGGTTCTCTATCTCCCTCCTGTATTCTGACTCGTCGTTATTCGAGATCCGGCCAACTGCGGTTGTGTCGTCAGAAAACTCGTAGATGGAGTTGGAACCAAATTTTGCCACGTAGTCGTGTGTGTATAGGGAGTATAGTAGCGGGCGAAGTATGCAGCCTTGGGGGCCCTGGTATTGAGGACTATTGTGGAGAAGGTGTTGTTGTTTATTCTTACTGATTGTGGTCTGTGGGTCAGAAAGTCGAGGATCCAGTTGCAAAGTGAGGAGCCCTAGGTTTTGGAGCTTTGCTGTGAGCTTGGCTGGGATTATAGTGTTGAAGGCGGAGCTGTAGTCAATAAACAGGAGTCTGGTGTAGGAGTCCTTGTTGTCGAGATGCTCTAGGGATGAGTGTAGGGCCAGGAAGATGGCGTCTGCTGTGGACAGGTTGCGGCGATATGCGAATTGCAGTGGATCTAGGCATTCTGGGAGTATGGAGTTGACGCGCTTCATGACCAACCTCTTGAAGCACTTCATTACGACTGAAGTCAGGGCCACCGGATGGTAGTCATTGAGGCACGCTGCCTGGTTCTTCTTTGGCACCGGAATGATAGTGGTCTTCTTGAAGCAGGTGGGGACCTTGGAGCGGAGTAGGGACAGGTTAAAGATATCTGCGAACACATCTACCAGCAGGTCCGCGCAGGCTCCGAGTGCACGGCCAGGGATCCCATCTGGACTGGTCGCCTTCTGAGGATTCACTTGCAGGAAGGCCGATCTGACTTCGGAAGCTGTGACAGTGGGTATGGGTGTGTTCTGGGCTGCTGGGGCACTCGACAGCGGATCGATGGTTTCCTGCTCGAACTGAGCATAGAATGTATTGAGTTCATCGGGGAGATACCAATACACTTTCCAACAGGCCCGATAGACAGCAGCCCAACAACCCGATATATACCAGTGCACCTTAATCATTGCAATGCAATGTAAGCCTACTTGTGATTATTATTACAACCAACCCGATAAACAAAAGCACAACTTCAAACAGGCCCGGCAGGCATCAGGCTCAATAGACACCAGCATCCCTAACAAGTCTGGATAGATTATCATAGATTATCATCGAATTTACAGCGCAGAAGGAGGCCATTCAGCCCATCGAGTTTGCACCGGCCCTTGGAAAGAGCACACTACCCAAGGTCAACACCTCCACCCTATCCCTATAACCCAGTAACCCCACACTACACGAAGGGCAATTTTGGACACTATGGGCAATTTATCATGGCCAATCAACCTAACCTGCACATCTTTGGACTGTGGGAGGAAACCGGAGCACCCGGAGGAAACCCACGCACATACGGGGAGGATGTGCAGACTCCGCATAGACAGTGACCCAAGCCGGAATCGAACCTGGGACCCTGCAGCTGTGAAGCAATTGTGCTATCCACAATGCTACCGTGCTGCCCGCATACCAGCACACATTCCAACAGGCCCGATAGACACCAGCACACCTTCCAACAGGCCCAATAGACACCAGCACACCTTCCAACAGGCCCAATAGACACCAGCACACCTTCCAACAGGCTCAATAGACTCCAGCACACATTCCAACAGGCCCAATAGGCACCAGCACACCTTCCAACAGGCCCGATAGACACCAGCACACCTTCCAACAGGCCCGATAGACACCAGCACACCTTCCAACAAGCCCGATAGACACCAGCACACCTTCCAACAGGCCCGATAGACACCAGCACACCTTCCAACAAGCCCGATAGACACCAGCACACCTTCCAACAAGCCCGATAGACACCAGCACACCTTCCAACAGGCCCGATAGACACCAGCACACCTTCCAACAGGCCCGATAGACACCAGCACACCTTCCAACAGGCCCGATAGACACCAGCACACCTTCCAACAGGCCCGATAGACACCAGCACACCTTCCAACAGGCCCGATAGACACCAGCACACCTTCAACAAGCCCGATAAGACACCAGCACACCTTCCAACAGGCCCGATAAACATCATCACACCTTAAAAAAGCACAACACCAGCACACCTTCAAACAAGCCAGATATGTCATCAGCAGACCTTTCAGCAGGCCCAAAAGACACCAGCACACCTTTCAGAAGGCCCAATAGACACCAGCACACCTCCAAACAGGCCGCATAGACACCAGCACATGTTTCAGCAGGCCGGCTAGAACAAAGAACAAAAACAGTACAGCACAGGAACAGGCCCTTCGGCCCTCCAAGCTTGCGCCGACCATGCTGCCCGTCTAAACTAAAATCTTCCACACTGCCGGGATCCGTATCTCTCTATTCCCATCCTATTCATGTATTTGTCAAGATGCCCCTTAAACGTCACTGTTGTTAACACCGTCAACAGGCCTCAGAGAGAACTGAACAAATTCCAACAGACTCGATAGAAACCAGCACAGCTTCCAACAGGCCAGATAGACACCAGCACATGTTTCAGCAGGTGAGGTAGACACCAACCCACCTCCGGACAAGCCCCATAGGCACCAGCACATCTTCCAGCGGATGTTATAGACACCAGTACACCAACCACAGGCCCGATACATACCAACGCACCGTTCAACAGGCCGGATAAACAACAGCACACCTTCCGAAAGGCCCAATAGAGACCAGACACGATAAACACTAGCACACCTTCCAACAGGCTCAATAGACAAAAGCACAACCTGCAACAGGCCCAATAGAAACCAGCACACTTTCTAAAGGCCCTATAGACATCAGCATATAGAAAACAGACATAGAAAGATAAAAGGTAGGAGCATGATGAGGTCATTAAGAACTTCGAGCCTGCTCCGCCATTCGTCACGATCATTGCTGAACGTCCAACTCAATCGCCTAATCGTGCTTTCCCCCCATAATCCTTGATCCCATTCACCTCAAGTGCTATATCTAGCACATCTTCCAACAGGCCGGAGACACACCAGCGGACCTTCCAATAAGACCGATAGATGCCAGCACACCTTTGAACAGGCATGACACCAACACACCTTCCAAAATTACAACAGCAGCACACCTTCCAACAGGCCAGATAGACACCAGCACACATACCAAGAGGCCCGTTAGACACCAGCACACCTTCGAACGGGCCAGATAGTTCCCAAAACCCCTTTCACAGGCCCAATAGACACCAGCACAACTCAAAACTGACCGCATAGACACCACAACATGTTTCAGCAGGCCCGATAGACACCAGCACACCTTTCAACAGACCCGAAAGAAACCAGCACACCTTCTAACAGGCCGGATAGGAAGCAGCACACCTTCCAACAGACCCAATAAAAAGCAGAACACCTCTAACAGGCCTTAAACACCAGCACACCCTCCAATAGGCCGGAGAGATACCGCACTACTTCCAACAGGCCCCGATAGACATTAGCACACTTTCCAACAGGCCTGATAGACACCAGCAAACCTTCCAACAGGCCCGATAGACACCAGCACACCTTCCAATAGGCCCATTAGACACCAGAACACCTTCCAACAGGCCCGATAGACACCAGCACACCTTCCAATAGGCCCAATAGACACCAGAACACCTTCCAACAGGCCCAATAGACACCAGCACACCTTCCAATAGGCCCAATAGACACCAGAACACCTTCCAACAGGCTTGATAGATGCCAGCACACCTTCCAACAGGCCCGATAGATGCCAGTGCATCTTCAAACAGGCTTGATAGATACCAGCACACCTTCCAACAGTTTTGATAAACACCACCGCACCTTCCAATAGACACCAGCACATCTTCCAACAAGCCCCGATCGACACCAGCACACTTTCCAACAGGCCCCGACAGACATCAACACACATTTCAACTGGCCCAATTGTGTTGCTAACTTTTGGTTGGCTCTTAAATGTTGCCCGTTGTATCTTGACTGAATTTGCTCTGTTTCTATAACCTTTGCTCTAGCGTCGCCAGGTATCTTTATGATACCGCCACGAGGTTCAAGTTCAAGTACTGATCAATAACTCGACACACCAATTAGTAAGATTCAAATCAAAACACATTTATTATACACAGTAAATCACTACTCATGCATAAACTCTACTTTCTAGACTATTCTCTATCACTAAAAAGCCGATACTTAGCTTCGGAATTGGCCCACCAGGTCAGGGGAACAAATGGCCTTTTGTTCGATCTGTGTCTGCAGGATTCAAAAGCTGGTATGGACTGGTAGCTAAGAGCGCCCATCTCGTAGCGTGCATTGACTGGAGACTTACTTGGTTGATGTGGCAGCTTAGACAGTTCACTCTCAAGGGTTGATTCGAGTTGCTGAGTGCCCCTGCCAAGAAGACCGATTTAAACTTGGGGGCTCTACTTTATAGTCCCCAGGGGCTTCCTTCCCTTCGGGGCGGACCCCGTATCTGGTTCCAAGTGACTGGACTACGTTTCGATCACTTGGCTCTATTTCTCCAATACTGGAGTTGTTCCCTAATCGCTGGGCGGTCCCCGAGTGTCTGTTGGTCTTCCTTTGTCTTGTCTCCTGCTGGCGCCGAGGAGTCTGGCTTGGCCTTATTCACCTTAAATGTTTCGATTGTTCCCGGGGATCGCTCATTAGTATGCAGATGGCTGTGAGTTTCAGTGCTGTCTGGGCTTTTGCAAGTTCTAATATACAGGATTTTTGCACTTGCTAGTTTTTGCCTGTGTTGGCTGAATTTCCCTGTAGTCTTTGCAGATCTCCATTTTAAGTCGGGAAGTGGCCAACCCAGGTGGCTACAATTGACACCAGCACAGCTTCCAAAAAGCTCGATAGACACAAGCAGACCTTTGAAATGGAGACACACCACCATAGTAGCACAGTGGTTAGCACAGTTGCTTCACAGTTCCAGGGTCCCAGGTTTGATTCCCGGCTTGGGTCACTGTCTGTGTGGAGTCTGCACGTTCTCCCCGTGTCTGCGTGGGTTTCTTCCGGGTGCTCCGGTTTCCTCCCACAGTCCAAAGATGTGCAGGTTAGGTGGATTGACCATGATAAATTTCCCTTAGTGTTCAAAAATGGTTAGGTGTGGTTACGGGGATAGTGTGGGGGTGTGGTGATAGGGTGGAGGTGTGGGTTTAGGTGGGGTGCTCTTTCCAAGGGCCAGTGCAGACTCGAGGGGTCGAATGGCCTCCTTCGGCACTGTAAATTCTATACCTTCCAAAAGGCCGGAGAGCCACCAGGATCCCTTCAACCAGGTCCGAGACACACCAGCACACTTTCCAACAGGCCTTAGACACCAACACACTTTCCAACAGGCCAGATAGACACCAGCACACTTTCCAACAGGCCAGGTAGACACCAGCACACTTTTCAACAGGCCAGGTAGACACCAGCACACTTTTCAACAGGCCAGGTAGACACCAGCTCTCTTTCCAACAGGCCTTAGGCACCAGCACACATTCCAACAGGCCAGGTAGACACCAGCACACTTTCCAACAGGCCAGGTAGACACCAGCACACTTTCCAACAGGCCAGGTAGACACCAGCACACTTTCCAGCAGGCCTTAGGCACCAGCATACTTTCCATCAGGCCTTAGGCACCAGCACACTTTCCAGCAGGCCTTAGGCACCAGCCCTCTTTCCAACAGGCCTTAGGCACCAGCACACTTTCCAACGGGCACAATACCAACACATCTTCCAACAGGCCTGATAGACATCAGCCCTAAAGATCCCAGTACACCATTTAGAGAGCCGAGTAGACACCAGCAAACCGACCAACAGGCCCCCTAGACTCATGCAGACCTTCCGAACAGGCCTAATTGACACCAACGCACTTTTCAACAGGCCCGAGAGACACCACCGCATCATCCAACAAGCCCCGATAGACACCAGCACACCTTCCAACAAGCCACGATAGACACCAGCACACCTTCCAACAAGCCCAGATAGACACCAGCACACCTTCCAACAGGCCCGATAGACACCAGCACACCTTCCAACAGGCACGATAGACACCAGCACACCTTCCAACAGGCACGATAGACACCAGCACACCTTCCAACAAGCCCTGATAGACACCAGCACACCTTCCAACAGGCCCGATAGACACCAGCACACCTTCCAACAGGCACGATAGACACCAGCACACCTTCCAACAAGCCCTGATAGGCACCAGCCCACCTTCCAACAGGCCCCGATAGACACCAGCACACCTTCCAATAGGCCAGATAGATGACAGCACAACTTCAAACAGGCTCGATATACACCAACACTCATTTCAACTGGCCCACTTGACACCAGCACAGCTTCCAAAAGGCTCGGTAGACACAAGCAGACCTTCAAAATGGAGAGACACCACCGCGGTAGCACAGGGGTTAGCACAGTTGCTTCACAGCTCCAGGGTCCCAGGTTAGATTCCCCACTGGGTCCCTGTCTGTGCGGAGTCTGCACGTTCTCCCCGTGTCTGCGTGGGTTTCTTCCGGGCGCCCTGGTTTCCTCCCACAGTCCAAAGGTGTGCAGGTTAGGTGGGTTGGCTATGCTAAATTGGCTTTTTATGTCCAAAAATGGTTAGGTGGGGTTACGGGGATAGTGTGGGAGTGTGGTAATAGGGTGGAGGAGTGGGTTTAGGTGGGGTGCTCTTTCCAAGGGCCGGTGCAGACTCAATGGGCCGAATGGCCTCCTTCAGCACTGTAAACTCTATACCTCCAAAAAGGCCGGAGAGCCACCAGGATCCCTTCAACCAGGTCCGAGAGACACCAGCACACTTTCCAACAGGCCTTAGACACCAACACACCCTCTAACAGACTCGATAGACACTAACACCTTCCAACAGGCCAGATAGACACCAGCACACTTTCCAACAGGCCAGATAGACACCAGCACACGTTCCAACAGGCCCGAGAGACACCAGCACACTTCCCAACAGGCCTTAGACACCAACACACCCTCTAACAGACTTGATAAGACACTAACACCTTCCAACAGGCCAGATAGACACCATCATAGTTTCCAAAGGGCCAGATAGACACCAGCACACTTTCCAACGGGCCTTAGACACCAGCACACTTTCCAACAGGCACAACTCCAACATACCTGCCAATAGCATGACACCCAACACATCTTCCAACAGGCCCGATAGACAGCAACACATTTTTTAACAGACCCTAAAGATCCCAGCACACCATTTAGAGAGCCGAGTAGACACCAGCACACCTACCAACAGGCCCTCTAGACCTATGCAGACCTTCTGAACAGGCCTAATAGGCACCAACGCACTTTTCAACAGGCCCGAGAGACACCAGTGCATCATCCAATAATCCCAATTGACTCCAGCACACCTTACAACAATCCCAACAGATGCCAGCACACTTTCCAACAGACCTGATAGTCGACCACACAACATCAACCAGGCCTGCAGGACACCAGCATACCTTCCAACAGGCCTGATAGACACCAGCACACCTTCCAACAGGCCTGATAGACACCAGCACACCTTCCAACAGGCCCGATAGACACAGTATAACTTTGAACGAGCTTGGTTGACAAAAGCACACCTTCCTACAGGCCAGGTAGACACCAGCACACCTTCAAACAGACCAGATAGACACCAGCACACTTTACAACGGGACAGATAGACACCAGCACACCTTCCAACAGGCCAAATAGACACCAGCACATCTTCCAACAGGCCAAATAGTCACCAGCACACCTTCCAACTGGCCAAATAGACATAGAACATAGAATATACAGTGCAGAGGAGGCCATTTGGCCCATCAAATCTGCACCGACAGACTTAAGCCCTCACTTCCATCCTATCCCCGTAACTCAATAACCCCTCCTAACCTTTTTGGTCACTAAGGGCAATTTATCATGGCCAATCCACCTAACCTGTACGTCTTTGGACTGTGGGAGGAAGCCGGAGCGCCCGGAGGAAACCCTCGCAGACACAGGGAGAATGTGCAGACTCCGCACAGACAGTGACCCAGTGGAGAATCGAACCTGGGACGCTGGAGCTGTGAAGCCACAGTGCTATCCACTTGTGCTACCGTGCTGCCCAAAAGCACACCTTCCAACAGACACCTGCACACCTTCGAACTGGCCAGATAGACACCAGCACACGTTCCAAAAGGCCCAGCAGACACCTGCAAACCTTCCAACAAGCTTGATAAACACCAACATATCTTCCAACAGACAAAACAGACACTCACATACCTTCCAACAGGCCAGTTAGACACCAGCACACCTTACAAGAGGCCAGATAGGTGACAGCACACCTTCTAACTGGCCAGATAGATACCAGCACACCTTCAAACTGACCAGACAGACACCAGCACACTTGACAACAGGCCCATTGGACACCAGCACAACTTCCACCAGACAGGATAGACACCAGCATATTTTCCAACAGGCCAGGTAGACACCAGCTGACCTTACAACAGGCGGGATAGATACCAGCTGACCTTACAACAGGCGGGATAGATACCAGCTGACCTTACAACAGGCGAGATAGACACCTGCGCACCTTCCAACAGGTCCAATAGACAGCAGCACAGCTTCCAACAGGCCCGATAAACTCCAGAACACATTCCAACAGGCCCGTTAAGACATCAGCACACATTCCAAAAGTGTGACAGAGCAAACCTTCCAACAGAGACCACAGACACCAGTACACATTCCAACGGGCCCGATAGACACCAGCACAACTTCCAACAGATCCAACAGCACACCTTCCAACAGGCTTGATAGACACCAGCAGACCTTCCAACAGGCCCGATAGACACCAGCACATCTTCCAACAGACCCGTTGACACCGGCACATCTTCCTACAGGCCAGATGCCACAAGGATCTGTTCTGTTCTGGGGCTGTTGCTATTTGTCATTTTTACCAATGACCTAGAGGAGGGCGCAGAAGGGTGGGTGAGTAAATTTGCAGACGACACTAAAGTCGGTGGTGTTGTCGACAGTGCGGAAGGATGTAGCAGGTTACAGAGGGACATAGATAAGCTGCAGAGCTGGGCTGAGAGGTGGCAAATGGAGTTTAATGTAGAGAAGTGTGAGGTGATTCACTTTGGAAGGAATAACAGGAATGCGGAATATTTGGCTAATGGTAAAGTTCTTGGAAGTGTGGATGAGCAGAGGGATCTAGGTGTCCATGTACATAGATCCCTGAAAGTTGCCACCCAGGTTGATAGGATTGTGAAGAAGGCCTATGGAGTGTTGGCCTTTATTGGTAGAGGGATTGAGGTCCGGAGTCATGAGGTCATGTTGCAGCTGTACAAAACTCTGGTACGGCCGCATTTGGAGTATTGCGTACAGTTCTGGTCACCGCATTATAGGAAGGACGTGGAAGCTTTGGAGCGGGTGCAGAGGAGATTTACCAGGATGTTGCCTGGTATGGAGGGAAAATCTTATGAGGAAAGGCTGATGGACTTGAGGTTGTTTTCGTTGGAGAGAAGAAGGTTAAGAGGAGACTTAATAGAGGCATACAAAATGATCAGGGGGTTAGATAGGGTGGACAGTGAGAGCCTTCTCCCGCGGATGGAAATGGCTAGCACGAGGGGACATAGCTTTAAACTGAGGGGTAATAGATATAGGACAGAGGTCAGAGGTAGGTTCTTTACGCAAAGAGTGGTGAGGCCGTGGAATGCCCTACCTGCAAAAGTAGTGAACTCGCCAACATTGAGGGCATTTAAAAGTTTATTGGATAAGCATATGGATGATAATGGCATAGTGTAGGTTAGATGGCTTTTGTTTCGGTGCAACATCGTGGGCCGAAGGGCCTGTACTGCGCTGCATCGTTTTATGTTCTATAGACAGCAGCGCACCTTCCAATAGGCCAGATAAAAACCAACACACCTTCCAACAGGCCAGACAGACACCAGCACGCCTTACAACTGGCCGGAAACACACCAGCGCAACTTCGAATAGGTCCAATAGATACCAGCAGACTTTCCAACAGGCCCGATAGACACCAGCACACATTCCAAAGGGCCCGATTACAGCACATCATCCAACGGGCCCTCTACCTGCACACCTTCCAAGAGGCTGATTGGGAACACGTATGTTTTACGTTCTCATTATCTCATCCCTCCCATCCCAACATTGCAACCCTCACAGCAACCTAGATTCCTGAACGGGCATTAGAACCCCTCTGGTGGGCCTGCTCCGGCTCACCGTACACATGATGCTGTTAATGTTCAGCACCAGATTGTTGGGTCATCAGATTTCACAGCCACTAACTCCATCCCAAAACCTGCTTGCGGGTTTTCTTCCCTATCCCCTCTCCCAAACCCACAGTGCACCACTGACCCTACCTCTCTCACCTGTCGTAACTGGAGACGTCAAGGTGTTTGTGAAATTCCAGCAGGATGTCCTTGAAGAATCGGAGACGTTTCCTCTCAAAATCCTGGCAGCTATCAAACACCTGCTCCATGTCCTCCATGTATTTGGGGTTGTATTTGTTGAGCTCCTCCAGAGCTTTCTCATAGCGCTCGTGACCCTAAGCACAAATAACAGCCATATTATTGCTCAATACAATGCCAAACTGTCAACTCCATCTGTCCCTGAGCCTTCAACACCCTTGCCTTCCGACTAACCCATCATCCCCTCCCTCACTGAGCCTTCATCTGGAATGCCCACAACTGCCCAGCTTTGCTCTGTCAAACTCAGCCCTTCCCACAGACAAAATCCTGCTGTTCATATTCCCAATCTCTCCCTCACTCTTCCTTTCTCCAGCACTCCATCGTTGCCTCTACTCTCCTTCCATCTCTCTCTCCCTACCTCCCTCTCCCTCACCCGTGCTCCCTGTATCTCCCGCGCACACCACCCCCTCCCACGTTCTCCCTCCATCACCCTCACCATCTCACGCGCTACCTCCCTCTCTCATGCCCTGGCGCCGTCCCTCACTCAGCAACGCGCCACCCTCCCTCACCTTCACATGCCCGCTCTCCCTCTCTCCCCTTCGCGCTCCCTCTCTCTCCCCCTCGCGCTCCCTCCCTCCCCCTCACTCGCCAGTCACCTTCCCTCGTGCTCCCTCTCCCCCCCTCCCTCGCGCTCCCTCTCCCCCTCCCTCGCACGCCCTCTCCCCCCTCCCTCGTGCACCCTCTCACCCTCCCTCGCGCGCCCACACGCGCCCCTCTCCCCCCTCCCTCACGCTCCCATTCCCCCTCCCCTCGCACCCCCTCTCCCCAGCGCACCCTCTCCCCTCCCCTCGCGCCCCCTTACCCTAGCTCCCACTCCCCATCTCTCGTGCTCCCTCTCCCCCCTCCCTCGCACTCCCTCTCCCCCTCCCCCTGCCTCGCGCTCCCTCTCGCCCTCCCCCCCTCCCTCGCGCTCCCTCTCCCCCACCCTCGCATTCTCCCTCCACTTCCCTCATGCTCCCTCTCCCCATCGCCCTCCCCTCGTGCTCCCTCTCCCCCTTACTTCGCGCTCCCTCCCCCCCTTCCCTCGCGCTCCCTCTCCCCTTACCTCGCGCTCCCTCCCCCCCCCTCCCTCACGCTCCCATTCCCCCTCCCCTCGCACCCCCTCCCCCCAGCGCTCCCTCTCCCCCTCCCCTCGCGCCCCCTTACCCTAGCTCCCACTCCCCATCTCTCGTGCTCACTCTCCCCCTCCCTCGCACTTCCTCTCCCCCTCCCCCTGCCTCGCGCTCCCCTCTCCGCCCTCCCCCCCCTCCCTCGCGCTCCCTCTCCCCCACCCTCGCATTCTCCCTCCACTTCCCTCATGCTCCCTCTCCCCATCGCCCTCCCCTCGTGCTCCCTCTCCCCCTTCCCTCGCTCTCCCTCTCCCCCTCCCCTCGCGCTCCCTCTCCCCCTCCCCTCGCGCTCCCTCTCCCCCTCCCCTCGTGCTCCCTCTCCCCCTCCCCTCGCGCTCCCCGCTCCCCTCCCCCTCCCTCTCCCCCTCCCTCGTGCTCCCTCTCGCGCTCCCTCTCCCCCTCGCGCTCCCTCTCCCCCTCCCCTCGTGCTCCCTCTCCCCCTCTCCCCTCCCTCGCGCTCCCTCTCCCCCTCGCGCTCCCTCTCCCCCTCCCTCGTGCTCCCTCTCCCCCTCTCCCCTCCCTCGCGCTCCCTCTCCCCCTCCCTCGTGCTCCCTCTCCCCTCCCTCGCGCTCCCTCTCCCCCTCCCTCGTGCTCCCTCTCCCCCTCCCTCGCATTCCCCCTCCCCTTCCCTCACGCTCTCTCTCCCCCTCCTCCATGCTCCCTCTACCCACTCTCCCCCTCGCGCTCCCTCTACCCACTCTCCCCCTCCCTCTACCCACTCTCCCCCCTCCCTCGCGCTCCCTCTACCCACTCTCCCCCTCCCTCTACCCACTCTCCCCCTCCCTCGCGCTCCCTCTACCCACTCTCCCCCTCCCTCGCGCTCCCTCTCCCCGCGCTCCCTCTCCCCGCGCTCCCTCTCCCCTCCCCCTCCCCGCGCACCCCCTCCCCCTCCCCCTCCCCGCGCACCCCCCTCCCCGCGCTCCCTCTCCCCCTCCCACCCCCTCCCCGCGCACCCCCCTCCCCGCGCACCCCCTCCCCCTCCCCCGCGCACCCCCTCCCCGCGCACCCCCTCCCCCTCCCCGCGCACCCCCTCCCCCTCCCCGCGCACCCCCTCCCGCGCACCCCCTCCCCCTCCCCCGCGCACCCCCTCCCCCTCCCCGGGCACCCCCTCCCCGCGCACCCCTCCCCCTCCCCGCGCACCCCCTCCCCGCGCACCCCCTCCCCCTCCCGCACCCCTCCCCGCGCACCCCCTCCCCGCGCACCCCCTCCCCCTCCCCGCGCACCCCTCCCCGCGCACCCCCTCCCCCTCCCCGCGCACCCCCTCCCCGCGCACCCCCCTCCCCCTCCCCCGCGCACCCCCTCCCCCTCCCCGCGCACCCCCCTCCCCCTCCCCGCGCACCCCCTCCCCCTCCCCGCGCACCCCCTCCCCCTCCCCCGCTCTCCCCCTCCCCCGCTCACCCCCTCCCCCTCCCCGCTCTCCCCCTCCCCGCTCACCCCCTCCCCCTCCCCGCGCACCCCCTCCCCCTCCCGCGCACCCCCTCCCCCCCTCCCCCGCGCACCCCCCTCCCCCTCCCCCGCGCACCCTCCTCCCCTCCCCGCGCACCCTCTCCCCCTCCCCGCGCACCCTCTCCCCCCTCCCCCGCGCACCCTCTCCCCCCTCCCCGCGCACCCTCTCCCCCTCCCCGCGCACCCTCCTCCCCTCCCCGCGCACCCTCTCCCCCTCCCCGCGCACCCTCTCCTCCCCTCCCCGCGCACCCTCTCCCCCTCCCCGCGCCACCCTCTCCCCCTCCCCGCGCACCCTCTCCCCCTCCCGCGCACCCTCTCCCCCTCCCCGCGCACCCTCTCCCTCCCGCGCACCCTCTCCCCTCCCCGCGCACCCTCTCCCCCCTCCCCCGCGCACCCTCTCCCCCTCCCCGCGCAATCTCCCTCCCCCTCCCCGCGCAATCTCCCTCCCCCTCCCCGCGCAATCTCCCTCCCCCCTCCCCGCGCAAT